>NC_133134.1:62863927-63164761 GCF_048418815.1 Hemitrygon akajei | reverse complement strand
GCATTAAACAGCGGGTGTACAGGTATATCTAATAAAGTGGCCACTGAGTGTATGTGTGTATTTGTCTGTGCCTGCCAGTGTAAGTAATTATGTGAATGTATTTCTGTGTATGGTGATGTGATTGTTCTGATGGGGTGTGAAGGTCTTTAAGACTGAATCAGTGTGCGGGTGCCTATGACAATGTGAAGCTTGCATATTTATGAGGATGTATGTACTTGAACGTGTAGAAATACTCTTGTATGTGCATTTCAGGGAGTGAGAGCGAGGGTGTCTGAGTGTATCTATATCTGCATCACACTGTTTTATTCATATCTGTATATACTGCAATGCACACAAAATGTCGGAGGAACTCAGCAGGCCAGGCAGCCTCTATGGAAAAGAGTACAGATGACATTTCGGGCCGAGACCCTACATTAGGTCCTGACGAAGGGTCTCAGCCTGAAATGTTGACTCAACTGTTTTCCATAGATGTTGCTTGGCCTGCTGAGTTCCTCCAGCATTTTGTGTGTGTTGCTCGGATTTTCAGCATCTGCAGATTTTCTCTTGTTTGTATGTATATTGGTTTGTTTGTGTGAGTATGTATGCCTGAGTGATTACATGTGTGAATATCCATGTGTATGTTGCAGTATGTGTGTGTGTGTGTGTGTGGTGAGAGAATGTCCACATGGATGAATAGACATGTGTGTGTGAGAGACAGAGTGAGTGTGCCTGGGGTTTGGAGGGTTTCTGGTACGTATACTATATATAGTATGTGTGTTGTGTTGTAAATGTGTATTTGTGTGTGGAGATAAAGGTCTATGTTAGTGTTTGTGTCACTGTGTGTGCACATGTAGGTGTGTGAATGTGTGGATTTATGTGTGTTGGGGTATGATGTATTTGTGTAAGTGTGTTTGTGCATTTGTGTGCAGACGTGCTTGTGTGAATGTTTCAGAGTGTGCAAGTGTATGCATTTGTGGATATGTGATTCTATGAGGGTATGTGCTTGTGGAGATGGGTGTGAGTGTACATTTGTGTGTGTGACTATCTGTGAGTATCTGTCTGAGTGTCCCTGTGTTTATGAGTATTGGTGTGTGTGTGTGTGTGTGTGTGTGTGTGTGTGTGTGTGTGTGTGTGTGTGTGTGTGTGTGTGTGTGTGTGTGTGTGTGTGTGTGTGTGTGTGTGGGGAGGGGTGTGAAGGCAGGCACTGACGGTACATTGAGATGGCACTGAGCCGACACAATTCAGATCACTTATAGAAATTAAAGCAATTTCACTGTCTGTGCTTATTATGGCAATAATTTAATTTGGATTGCTTTTAGCTAATTAACACTTCTAATTAATTCGTTGACATCACAATTAAGATGTCTGTTTGAAATTGGTGTCTCCTGATAATCAGGATGAGGAGTCTGACGCTTGCGAGCAGATCGCGTGAGAAAGAGACTAGAAAAAAACTGAATAATAAAAATACAGCGGTTAATGAACTTCTGTCAGTTGTGGTGATGAGATCAGGTTGTCACTTTGGGATGTTTATGTATCAGCAAGTGGCTCAGTTGTAAGATTTCTGATTAGTGTTTATGGAGATAAAATAAAGAGAAGTTTCTTTGCAGTGTAAACATGGATAGATTGGCATTTCATTTCCCTTTTGAGAGATATTGCTGGGACTTACTAATCGTGCGTGGCCCTGTGGAGTCTCACGCCTTTAACTTCCCTGCTGCCTGCTACCTGGTTAGCACACAGGAGGACTGGTCGCAAGCGGAACTTCACCGTGGTCAAATAATTCCCATTCCTATTCCTGTTCTGACATGTCGGTCCATGGCCCCCCCCCATGAGGCCACCCTCAGCTTAGAGGAACACCTTATATTCTGTCTGGGTAGTTTCCAGCCAGAAGGCATGAATATCAATTTTTCCTATTGGTAAAAATTTTTCACCTTCCTTCCCTTATTCCCACTCTGACCTTTTGTCTCTTCTCACATGTCTATTAGTTCCACCTGGGTTTTGTCCTCCTTCCCTTTCTCCTATGATCCATTCTCCTCTCCCACCAGATTCCTTCTGGCATCTTTCCCCTTCCTTCTCAGTCCTGAAGACGGGTCTCAGCCTGAAATGCTGGCTGTTTATTCATCTCCATAGATGCTGCCTGACCTGCTGAGTTCCTCCAGCATTTTGGTGCGTCGTGTTCGATTGGTTGTTTACCTTCTTGTGTCCCTTTTATCTCTCATTAGATCATCTTCACCAGACTGCTGTATCACTCAGTGTTTAACATTCCTTTCTAGCTTGGCTTAAGTGCACCCTTCCAATATCAGAATCAGAGTTAACAATGAGTTTAGAAACGATTGCCATTTTTGGGGGAAGAATACTATATTTTCACATCTCACTGGGTGGTAAGGGGAGTAGACGTGCTTCCAAACTTCATTCCTGGCAGGTCTGGCCCCAAGTTTCTCACCCTGGTCACATCAACGTCCCTCCATTCACCCACCAAATTTCCTTAATATTTTTCAATCTTCAGCCATATCATTCCTACCGTTAGAAATTCAAGAGAACACAACCATGCATGTAGCATAATTTTCCCTCATACCGTGGTACATAGAATGTAGAGAACATTTGAAAAAATTCATGCATTTCCAAATTCTTTTTCCTCAAAATATAATTGCTGCTTCTTCCAGTATTATCAATGCTTTATACAGCAATAACCACTTGCATCTTTGCATCACTCCAGAAGTTCATTGACTCATGTCCAAATATGAGCCATCTCATGCCCTAACATGACTTACTGTTGGAGCATTGCAAGCAAGTTTATTCTGGAAGGTTCTGTAATTGGATGCTCCCAAAACAATTATATTTTCCCAGGACATTGCATATATGGACAGCCATCCTGGTAAATCAATAACTTATCTTAATCTTTTCTCTTTGTCCTATTACTTTTGACTATTAGCTCACCTCCCCATGCCTTCCAGTTTGGGGCCTGCAAATGATTGCCTGAGTTGAAGGCCTCAGCTGCACTCTGGTCTGCCACACTGAATCTCAATTTATCACCCATCTGATGTTGAAGCATGGCTTGGCTCCTGATTCCAAATTGGGTCTGTGGTCACTGGCCGTGCAAGGAAAGGACTCATTCTGTCTGAAGCCAAGTGCTACTGAAGTTTGCAGTGGGATAGGACTGGAAGGGTACTATACTCCTTACCCCAAATGACATATTTGCCTGAAGCCCCCAACTGATACACCAAAGTCTCCAGCCACTTATCCTTCCCCTTGGAAATATAAATGAAAACAACACTCTCTAGAATAATTCTGATAAAACTGTGTATCATTGTTGCAGTCTGGAAGCAGAAGAGGGCACAAAGAGGAGTGATCAAAAAATTATGTGATATATATGTACAATGTCTGAAATACATCTTATGGAAATGTTTGTTTGATGATGAACTTCAATAAAAATATAAATTACAAAAAAATGGGCAGACTGTCCTTGGGCCTGGAAGAGTCATGGAGTGATAGACCTCAGGAACAGACCTTTGGGCTCAACTTGTCCATGATGACTAATATGCCCATCTAGGCTAGTCTGATTTGCCTGTATTGAGCCCGTATCTCTGAATATTTCCAATTCATGGACTGTCCAAATGCCTTTTAACGTTGTTAGTGTACATGCCTCAACCACTTCCTTGAGCAGCTGGTTCCATGTACCCAGCACCATCTGTGGGAAGAGAGTGCCCCTCAGGTTGTTTTTAAATCTTTCCCCATTCATTTTAAAGCTATGTCCTCTAGTTTTTGATTCTATTTACCTGGGATAAAGGCTATGCACACCCACCCTATCTACACCCTTTGAGATTTTATACTCCTCTTGAGGGCCACCCCTTAGTCTTGTATACTCCCGAGGAAAGCTAAAGGCCAGGATCCAAATGGAGTCTTTGAAACCAGGAAAAAGTCCCTCCCTGTGCTGGACGGCCAACCCTGGGAAATAGATTTTAGGTAATTGGCAAAAAGAAAGACTAGAGAACTCAGAATGTTTTCATTTTAAAGGTAAGCTGTAATGATTTCAAAAGTAGCTTGGTGTGGAAACAGAATCAATCATAACTTCCCAAAGGGGAGTTGGGTAACTGGAAAGATTAGCAGTGCTGCTGAGAGAGAGGAAGATTGTCCTTGGTGATCCTTTATGTGGCAGGCTTGTGTGCAGCCTGTTTGATCTGTCTGAAACACTGGTTGACATTCCAACATATGTTTTACCTTTGAGGCCTATGGGTGTTTTGTAAAACTGGAAGCTTGGCCTTGTATAGAGGCACAACATCCTCTGTAGTTGACAATTTTAACTCCTGATTGTGTATGTGGCTGCACATCTGGCAATGATAATGTACTGCTGCATGAATTGTCTTGCGTTAAGAATATAATTGTGCTTCTGTTACGTTAATGAATCCTATTCAGTTATAATGGTCCACCCCATATGCCTTTGGCATGCTTGGGTAAATAGTGTGGGAAATGTTAGATCAGAAACTAGTTAAACCATGACAGTGGCTTACAGGAGGCAGGTGTGAAACTGCCTGTTCTTTGATCAGTGGGGTTCCTGTCCCATGCAGAAAGTCCGGTGTAAGATTCTCCAACACTATCCATACGCTTGGAGTCTCTTCCTGATGTGTGGCAAGGCCTCTTTATTGGACAGTGTGTCTTTCTGTTCAGACGCAGATAGGCTGCAATAGACAATGGGTAGTTGAAGTCAAAGACACGGTGGAATTTATTATCATATGCCCAAGTGCACATATGCACAGGTGAAATGAAAAGCTTACCTGCAGCAGCAGCACTGGTTCACAACATCATTTTGGCAGCTTTCACAAGAAAAGCATGTACATAATTTCTACAAGAAAATATGAAGTAAAGTCCATTTGAATGGTCATTGTGTTCCAAAACTGTAGTGATTGAGACTGTGCCATTTGGTTTGAGAACCAATTTGTTAAATGGATGTATCTACTCTAGAACCTGGTGGTGTGGGGCTTCAGGCTTCTGTAACTCTGACCGGATGGTAGTAATGATGGCCTGGACAGTGGGAGTCTCTGATCATAGCTGTTGCTTACATGAGGCACCACCTCGTGTAGATACTAGCAGGATTAGGGAGGAATGTGCGTGTGGTGTTCTGCTCTCTGCCACAGCTTTTTTTCCTGTGCATTCTGATTGTTGTATCTGACCATGATGCGAACAGTCAAAATACATTCAATAGTACATCTGTAGAAAGTTTTGAAAATGTTTATTGAGATACAGTGTGGAATAGTTCCTCCGGCCCTTCGATCTATGCCATCCAGCTATCCCCTGATTTAACCCTAGCCTGATCACGGGACAATTTACAATGACCAATTAACCTTCCAACCAGTACGTCTTTAGACTGTGGGAGGAAACTGGAGCACCCGGAGGAAACACATGCAGTCACGGAGAGAACGTACAAACTCCTTACAGGCAGCGATGGGAACTGAACCCAGGTCACCTGTACTGTAAAGTGATGTGCTAACCACGATGTTACCATGCAGACTACCGTATTTTATTGAAAAGAATACGTCTCGGTGCCTGGTGACAGATCACAGAATGGTTATAGACTGGGAGGTGCACATTTGGCTCATTAATTCTGTACTGGCTCCACTCAACACCAATCTGACCACTCCCCCATCCTGCCTCTAGCACTTTTGCTAGCCCCGTGCACTCTTTTCTTACAGATAATTATCTAGATTACTTTGGAATGCCATGACTGAATCTGTCTCCACCCTTCACCCCAGAAGGATATTCTAGACTCCAACAACACACTGTGTTGAAAAGCGTTTCACTCATGCCACTCTCCAGTCACCTTCGTTCTATGTTCACTGCTTTATGGCTTCCTGCCAATAGAAATAATTTCTCCCTGCTCACCCTGTATCCATCAAGGCTTTAAACCCCCCTAGAAGATCCCCTTGAAACATTCTCTTTTTCCGTGGAAAACAACCCTAGCACAGTGCTAAAATGCCTCAAATCTGTGATCACTTCGGCAAATTACTTCTGCACCCTCGTTGAAGCCTTCGCACTTTTCTCAGTGTGTTGTCCAGAAATAGACACTGTGCTTCAGCCGCGGCAGAATCAAAGTCTCATAATGGCTCATCAGGATTTCTTGCTCTTGCACTCTCTGACACTACTTACAAGGCTCTGGATTCTGAGTGTATTGAAACTATTTCCTCAACCTGCCCTCTGCACAGAAACCCAGATATCTCTGCTTTTCATGCCTCTTTTAAGAATTGTGTCTCTGGCTTCTTGTGTTCAGTACAACTGATTTGCAGAATCAGTATTAGGTCGGTACCATGGTCTGAGAGCTCAGAGCCCATCCCTGTGACAGCGTGAGCTTTCCCCTGGCGCTCACATCTCAGAGGAAGGTGCGGGTTAGTGGTTAATTGGCCACTGTATATCTTCTCTTGGTATAGGTAACCGGCAAAAGGGAGCTGATGGGCATGTAAGGAGGGAATAAGCTGTAGCGGTACAGAGAAATAGGAGAGTGGGAACTAGCGGAGCAAATGGCTTCAGTCTGTGCCTTGATAAGTATCAGGTGGCGGCAGCACTCGGTTCAAAATTGTTCGACTGTTGGAGTTTCTGCAGTTCACAAGCCTCCAGTGCACAGCAGGATTTCATCTGTGATAACAAGCCAGTGAAGCAAGCATAAGCATGTGTCTCAGTGTGTGTACCCCGAGGGCACAGAGAGGGCATTTAAAGCTGTGCTGTGTGCTCACGGAGTAATGGGACGTGAAACATGGAGCTGAGGGAGGGTATTTGCAGCAGTTTTTTCTCTAATCTGTTTACTCTTTTCCATTGTTGCTGCCTGGCCTGCTGAGTTCCTCTTGCATTTTGCATGTTATCTAATTTTTTCACTTCTGCTTAAAGGTCATCAGCCTGATAAGTCAACTCTGGTTCCAGAAAATAACAGTAAATCTCAGCTGTTCAGGTAGCATCTGTGAAGAGACAAGCACAGGTATTGGTTCAGCTCACTAATTCGTGGCAGAGTTAGAAACGAAATGAGTTTTAAGTTGTAGAGATAGGGAAGGGAGGGAGAAAACAAGGAATGTCTATGATAAGGTGGAGACCAAAAGAGATGGAGTGACAGAAGTGGTGGTGGTACCAGCTGAGAGGCTGGTAAAGTTTGGTTAATCACTGTTTAACTGTCTGAGTAAACAGAAAATAATCTATCAGTTTACACTAATAATACTTGGTCATTTAATTTCTCTTGGCCGCCACCCTTTCACAGAAATTCCATTTGCTCTCTCCATCCCTCCCCTGTGACTTAAATCACATTGGTCTTCTAGCAGTTCCTATCTTTGATCTGAAATGTCACTATTTTTATTTATCCTTATTTTTCTTATTTCCACTTGAAACTTATTTTTTGATGCTTATTTGTAAAAGTAAATTAATCAAAACTGCTGATTGGTCTATGAACCCAGTCATTCCCAGAAATAAAATCTTCATGGTTGCTGGGACAAATTTCCAGAGTAACTAAACATTCACTGGTAGTTTGTCCAACCTTATCCCATGTCCACTTTTTTCAGGCTGAGTATAGACATGCTACATTAAACAGGCAGCTTGATGGGAAGGAATTTTAGTTATATTTGAATTCCTTGTTTCCTGGTGCTTAGTGCTAAATGTAGGAAGTCCCCAGCACTAACTCACTCCACTTTAGATGGAACTATTTTCCTTTCCAGCCTAATAGTCTTTTCATCAAGCAAGTACAGCTGCACCCCAGTCAATGAGAGAATTCTCCGACTGTCGTCTTTAAACTGGATAAAACCCATTGTACAGTGACAGAAAACCAGATGCATGTGAAGTCTTCTACTAGTTGACCAGACAAACAGATACTTAGTCAGCAGTGATGAAGAATATTTTTATATTATAAAGAACACAAGTAACAGCTTGGTATGCCCATGGCACTGGTTCTGCACGTAATCCATGACTTATTCAGTTCTTTCAAGTTTGTTACTGCAAATTTCCTGCCATCACAATTAACCATTCCTTATCCTTCAATGTATGGCCATCTGCCTGCTTCTGTTTCAGTGACATGCATGTGTATCAAAAGGATAGGTAGGTGGGCAGAGGGGGTGGATTGGGCCTGTTGGTAAAAAATAAAATCAAGTCCTTAGAAAGAAGTGACACAGGATCAGAAGATATAGAATCCTTGAGATAGAGTTGAGAAACTGCAAGGATAAAAAGACCCCAATCCGAATTATATGCAGGCCTCCAAACAGTAGCCAGGATGTGGGGTACAAATTACAACAAACGATAGAAAAGGCATGTAAAGAGGGCAATGTTGTGATGGTCATGGGAGCTTTCCATATGCAGGTAAATTACAAAAATCAGGTTGGTGCTGCGTTCCAAGAAAAGGAATTTGTAGAAAGCATATGAGGTGGATTTTTAGAGCAACTTGCAGCTGACTGAGCTAGGGAGAAGGTAATTCTGAATTGGGTTTTATGTAATGAACCACATTTGACTGGGGAACTTAAGGTAAAGGAACCCTTAGGAGACAGTGCTCATGATATGACAAAATTCATCAGGTTCAGCTCGCTGCTCCACGTTTACTTGGCTCTGCACTGAACTGAATGTCTGTGGCTTCATGTCTGTGGAAGGAGTTTCTTTCATGGACTTCAGTTCTGAATGCTAATTATTTGCTTTTATTATTTGCTCCATCTGTTTTTTTTTCTCTATGCATGTAGGATGTTTGTGGGTCTTGTTTTTAATGAATTTCTTTGTTTTGTGGCTGCCTATAAAGACACGAATCTTAGGGTTGTATAATGTATACATATTTCGATAATAAATATTCTTTGAACTTCGAACTTTGAATTAACCCCGCAATTTGAGATGGAGAAGCTAAAATAGGATGTGTTGGGTATAACAGTGGAGAAAGGTAACTACAGAGGCATGAGAGAGGAGCTGGCTAAGGTTGATTGGAAAGGGACAATAGCAAGGATGATGATTGTGCAGCAAAAACAGGAGTTTCTGGGAGCAATTTCAAAGATGCAGGATCAACTCATCCCAAAGAAGAACATAGCTTAAATCTGAATCCATGGCAGAGTCTCAAAAGGTATTTGTGATCCAATCTGTTAATTGCCTTCTCCTGGATGAGGGGGAGATGTGCGATGGACAAAGATTCACTTAATGATTTTTTTATCAACAGTTCAGTAGCAGATGCCTTAACGCTTTGGAGTTTAGAAGAACAAGAGGAAATCTCATTTAAATGTAAAATTCTGAAGTGTTTGATTGGGTAGATACTGAGAGGATGTTCCCCTTCATTGGAGATTCTCATAATTGGGCAGGCCTAATTGGTAAGGGGTCCTCCACAAGGAGAAATTTCTTCTCCCAGTCATGCATCTTTGGAATTCTTTACCTTGGGAAGAGGTAGATGGTCAAAAGAGAGATAGTCTTTGGAATACTGAGGAATCAATGATTATAATGAACAGACAGGAGAGAGGAATTGAGACCAATCAACTATAATCTTGTTTGAAAAGTAGATCTTATTTTCAATGATACCCCATGGTATATTTTTAAGTTCACCAATTCAAGAGACAACATACTTAGTGTCTGGAGAGTTATTGGAAGAAATTACAATCTCATAACACAGGGGAGTGGATGCAAGACCAACCATATCATAGCTGACATACCAGAGAAGGTAAATCAGAAAATGCTTGAACTAATGAGGCAGAAAGAATGATTAATCATTTTTGGGCCCATTACCTCAACTCTTTATCCAGTATCTCAGCAAATGGAATAGTGCTGCTTCCTACACTCATATGGAACTTGAAAATGTCATTAGTTTGGCTGCCAGTTTCCACACATTCGCACAATCAGTCTCCTGCTCTTTCCTTCCCTCTCTGGATCTCTCTGTTTTTACTTCAGAGGAAAGGCTTGCTATAAGGACCCATTGTAAGACCACAGACTTCAATCCTAAACTTTGAGTGTGTGTCTTCAGGATCCTGTAGCTCCTTCTTGATAGTAGCAATAAGAAGAGGTGGTGCTGTCTTTAATTTTGAGGCGTTTCCTTTTGAAGGTGTCCTCAATGCTGGAGAGGCTAGCTCATGATGGCACCGTCTGAGTTTCACAGTAGATGTGAAGGCAACTGGGCGATAGTCATTGAGACAGCTCAGCCTGCTCTTCTTGGCCACTGGCATGATTGCTGCCCTTTTGAAGCAGGTGGGAAACTCTGACTGCTGTAATAAGAGATTGAAGATGTTCTTGAACACCCCCGCCAGTTGGTTTACACAGGTTTTGCGTACCATACCAGGTTCACCATCAAGGCCTGATGCCTTGCAAGAGTTCATCCTCTTGAAAGATGTTCTGATGTTGACCTCTAAGACAAAGATTATATGGTGACCAGAATTCACACAGGTATAATTTTATTCTCTCTTTCAAAGCATGAATAAAGGTGTTGAGCTCACCTGGGAGTGAAGCATCACAGCCATTCATGATGTTAGGTTTCGCCTTGCAGGAAGTAATGGCCTGAAAACCCTGTCAGATCTGACGTGCATCTGATTCCATCTCTAACCTGAGTCAGAATTGGATTTTCACTCTTAAAATAGCCTTCCATAGGTCATACCTGGACTTTCTATATAGTGCTGTATCCGGTCTTGAAAGCCATAGATGTAGTCCTTAACAGCCTACAGATCTCCTGATTCATCCACAACTTTTGGTTTTGGTATGTCTGGTACAGGCGACCCCCATTTTCCAAACGTTCGCTTTACGACAGCTCGCTGTTACAAAAGACCCACTTTAGTACCTGTTTTCACTAACCAAAGAGGATTTTTGCTTTTACGAAAAAAAGACACCCGCTTTATACATGTGTTTACCCCAAGAAAGACTACCATGACCGTGAAGCCTTATGTGGGCAGTTGTGCACGCATGTGTGTACGTGCATAGGTGTGTACGTGCTGATTTTTTCCTCCACATTGATTTTGGCTCGCTGTCTTCCTGATTTTGATGGGAAACTACACCATAATATAATATTTCTATTTTATATAGGCTGTATATTTATCATTCCTACTTTTACTATTTGTTCATGTTATTTTAGGTTTTATGTGTTATTTGGTTTGATTTGGTAGGTTATTTTTTGGGTCTGGGAACGCTCAAAAATTTTTCCCATATAAATTAATGGTAATTGCTTCTTCACTTTACGATATTCCGGCTTACAAACCGTTTCATAGGAACGCTCTACCTTCCGATAGTGGGGGAAACCTGTATATATTATGTAGCTTGATTATACTTTCTCCCTTAGTGCCTCTGTAAGGGTTTGCTTCCATTCTCCACTACATTTCCCCTGTTTGTTGAAACTTTCCATACATGTACCTGTGAGATGTCTCCCTTCATCCTCCACCATGACTTTCCCTCCACCATTGTGAACAGAGACATTGGCTACATGACTTCTATTTCCTGCACTTCTGCGAACAACCCTTCTCCTCCCAGCTAGAGAAAGTGTAGAATTCTTCACCTTCCACCTCTTCAACATTCAAGGGATAATCTTTCTTAACTTTTGTTTCTTAACTTTCTTAACTGTTTTGAACTCTCCCCTTTCAGCATTTCAAAGTGACTGTCCCTTACTGAATCCCAGGCCTGCTCTTTCATAGCAACTAACAAATTCTCTCCTTACAAACACAAAGGATGTTATCCCTGTCTTTTCACCTCTTCCCATTTTCCAGAGACTTGTTCAATCCTTCCAGGTGATGCAGTGATTGACCTGCACTACTTCCAATCAAGTGTACAGTACTACATTTAGTATGGTGTCCTCTGTACTGGAGAAACAAAATGCAGATTCAGTGGCCACTTTAATTCTTTTTTATCACTAATTCTTATTGCAACACCAACAAATTACTTTCAATACAACCAGTTGCTGATTACATGTATAAAAGAGCCAATGGTTCCGTGGGGTGGCCACTTTAATTCTAATCCCACTTCCACTCTGGCCTAACTGTCAGTGACTAGGTTTAGGAGTCTCTGACATGACAGAGGTGAATACAAAAGAAGACTAAGAGTTGCACTATGGATTAGAGAAGAGCTTAATGTCTGTACTTAGTTAAAACGGTGGCCAACCATTTTAATTCCTATCTTCATCCCCATTCCGACATGTCGGTTCATGGCCTCCTCTTATGCCATGATGAAGCCACTCTTAGGGTGGAGGAATAACACCTCATATTCCGTCTAGGTAACCTCCAACCTGATGGCATGACTACCGATTTCTCCTTCTGTAAACCTTTTTGTTCCCTCTCACTTGCTTCTTCTTCTGTTCGCTACCCTGGCCTCTTACATCTTCTCCTCATCTGCCTGTCACCTCCCCCTGGTGCCCCTCCTTCTTCCCTTTCATGGTCCACTCTCCTCTCTTTTCAGATTCCTTCTTCTCCAGTCCTTAACTTTCCTACCCACCTGGCTTCATCTATTACCTTCCAGGTAGTCCTCCTTCCACCTTTTTATTCTGGTATCTTCCCCTTTCCTGTCCAGTCGCAAAGAAGGATCTCGACTCAAAACATTAAATGCATATTCATTTCCGTAGGTGCTGCCTGATCTGCTGAGTTCTTCCAGTATTTTGTCTGTGTTGCTCTTGATTTCCAGCATTTGTAGAATCGCTTTTGTTTATATTAGTGAGAATACACTAGCAGGATCATCTACTGAGGCCTTATGTTACAATGTGGTCCAATGTAAGCTTGAGGAACAGTACTCTACCTTCAACCTGTGTACATGGCAGCATTCTGGACTCAGTATTGAATTCTACAACTTGAGGTACCTTGCCTTCCACATCTCTATCGGAACTGTATATTTTGTGATGTAAGTCATACATCTGGGATACCAGCTTATTTTCTTCGCTCTCCATTGCTTGAACAACTAGACTAGTCCTACAGCTCTGTATTTCAAAGGGTTCAAAGTACATTTATTATCAAAGTACCTATAGGAAGTATTCACCGCCTTGGAAGTTCTCATGTTTTATTGTTTTACAACATTGAATCACAGTGGATTTAATTTGTTTTTTTTGACACTGATCAACAGAAGAAGATCCTTTGTGTCAAAGTGAAAACAGATCTCTACAAAGTGATCTAAATTAATTACAAATATAAAACACAAAATAATTGATTGCATAAGTATTCACCCCCTTTAATATGACACACCACATCATCACTGGTGCAGCCAATTGGTTTTAGAAGTCACATAATTAATTAAATGGAAATCACTGTGTGCAGTCAAGGTGTTTCAATTGATTGTAGTAAAAATACACCCGTATCTGGAAGGTCTAATTGCTGGTGAGTCAGTGTCCTGGCAAAAATTATATCATGGAGACAAAAGAACACACCAAGCTACTCCATGAAAAAGTTATTGGAAAGCCCGTCAGGAGATGGATACAAGAAACATTCCAAGTCACTGGATATATCTTGGAGTACAGTTAAGTTAATCATCAAGAAATGGAAAGAATATGTCACAACTGTAAACCTGCCTAGAGCAGGCCATCCTCAAAAACTCGGTTACCGTGCAAGAAAGGAACTAGTGAGGGAATCCTAGGACAACTCTAGAGGAGTTTCAAGCTTCAGTGGCTGAGAAGGGAGAGACTGTGCATACAACAACTGTTGCATGGGCACTTCACCAATATGTTTCAATGTTTACAATATGCATCCTGAAATTCTAATTCTTCGCAAACATCCACAAAAACAGAGGAGTTCCCCAAAGAATGAATGACAGTTAAATGTTAGAACCCCAAAAAACCCCCCCAGCTCCCCCCTCCCATGCACAAGCAGCAGCAGGGCAACAATTCCCCCCCCCCCCCCACCAGCAAAGGCCATCAGCACCAAGCACCGAGCACTGAAACGTGCAGCAAAGCATCAATAAAGACACAGACTTGCAGTACCCCAAAGACTACTCGTTCACCCGGTATTCAACATACCACAGGCTCTCTCTCTCACCCCCTAATAAGGGAAAAAGAGGTGTTCCTGTTTCACAGTGAGAGGGGAGTCATTAAAAAGCAACTCGCTGATTTATGGTGTTAAAAGTCTGTTACATTGCTTCTTCTGAGCTCTGTGCCCAAAGAACTCAGGTCTCTGGGCACACAGCCAGCAGCCAGCTTGCTGCTTTCGATCTTCTCTTTCACACGACGCATCAGGCAGCGGTGACACTGGCCCCGCGAACGCCCGCCTCCAGAGCCACGAAAATCTGGCACCCTGAAGGTGCTAGTCTTCCAGGCCGCATCCTTGGCATATTGAAAAGCAGCCGGTCGCGAGGCCCTGAGAGCGGGTCCCATTCCAAAGTCAGTGTGTAACTCCATGTCAGGGTCTTCAAAAGAAACTTGAAAAGGAAAAGAAGAGATACCAAAGATAGAAATAGAGCTGCTTCCAAAGTTGTGAGCAAAGGAGTCACTGTGAGGTGACATTGTTCTTCGCCCAGTCGCAGCTGTAAAGAGAAAGCCACAGTTGAAAAAAACTCACATGAAATCTCCGCTAGAGTTTGTCAGAAAGCGTGTGGGAGACTCTGATGTCAGCTAGAGGATTTTGTGGTCTGATGAAACCAAAATTGAGCTTTTTGACCATCAGACTAAACACTATGTTTGGCGTAAGCCAAAAACCACACATTGTCAAAAACACGCCATCCCTACTCTGAAGCATGGTGGTAGCTGCATCATGCTGTGGGGATGCTTCACTGCAGCAGGCCCTGGAAGGCTTGTGAAGTAGAAAGTAACACGAATGCAGCAAAATACAAGGAAATCCTGGAGGAATACCTGATGCAAACTGCAAGAGAACTGTGACTTGGGAGAAGATGTGTGCAAGACTATGACCCCAAGCATAAAGCCAAAGCTACACAGAAATGGCTTAAAACAATAAAATTGATGTCCTGGAGTGGCCAAGTCAGAGTCTAGACCTCAATCCAATTGAGAATTGATGGCTGAACTTGAAAAGGGGTGCTCATTCACAATCCCATGCAATCTGACAGAGCTTGAGCAGTTTTGTAAAGAAGAACGGGGAAAATTGCAGTGTCCACATGTGCAAAGCAGATAGAGATAGGGACCTGTCCACACAGACTCAAGGCTGTGATTGCTGCCAAAGGTGCATCTACTAAATACTGACTTGAAGGGGATAAGTACTTATGCAATCAATTATTTTATCTTTTATATTTACTGTATAATTAGTTTATATCACTTTGTAGAGATCTCTTTTAACTTTGACACAAAAGAGTCTTTTCTGTTGATCAATGTCAAAAAAGCCAAATTATATCCACTGTGATTCAATGTTGTAAAACAATAAAACATGAAAACTTCCTAGGAGGGGAGTGAATACTCTTTATTATCATTGTATGCAGTACTCTGAGATTTGTCTTCTCCACTAATGGCCACAAAACAAAGAAAAACATCAGCTCTCCCCCCACACAGAACAAATCAAAATGTGCAAATGGCAACAAGGACATCAACCCTCCCACTGCCCAAAAGCCATTGCATAAATGTCAACAAGAAAGAATGAGTGAAAACACAGAATATAAATCACAAAATTGAAAGAGTCCATATTAAGTTCAAATCAGAGTCCATTATCTGCAGGCTGACCCAATTGAAAGTTGCCCAAAATAGGAATAGGAAAAGGAGCAACCAGTCCAAACCATAATCCACAGATCTAGAACATCTGTATCATCCTCTGACAGCGTCGAGGGAGAGAGAGACTACTCAAACGCAAGGACCTTTCCTCAGGTGCAGTGAGCAAGAGGGAGAGAGAGAGAGAGAGAGAGAGAGAGAATGTCACACGTAGACACCTTCCTCCACCAACATCAAGCGAGAGGCTGGTAGATGGTGCTTAACAATGACACACCACGATGTTTCCAATCTTCCTCAATGCTTTAAATTAGCAAGAAATGGCGTTGATCAAGATTCTTGGGCTTGAGGAACCTTCTCAGAGATAGCAAAGCACCCGATCGCTCAATTGGCCCAGAAACACACCATCAAACCATAGGTCACAGGCTCCAACAGTATCAGAACCACTTTTAAAAGAAAAAGATGATGTGAAAGAGGTGAAAGAAACAGTTTCATGGACCATCTGGAGGATATTGCCTGTGGTTGCATTGCTTGCTGGCGCCCTCTTCACGACCTCCTACATTATTTCTTTTGTGCTAAGACTGGCTATTGACCTGTTGATCACATTTTATCCCCAAAGCAACCCAGCCAACACCCTTTCATCATCCTATCCCGACCTTCTATGCAATGTAAAACTTCCTCTTTCCACAGGTGCTGCCTAAGTGCTGAGTACTTCCAGCATTTTCCTATACACATTTCACATCTCCAGCATCTGCATTTTTATAGGTGTTACTTAAATTAAGCACTGGAATTAAATAACTCCTATTAAAATACCAAATTTCAAAATGGAGAATAATGCTTTCACAAATAAACAGGCAGCAAGATTCTTGGGGATCCCTTAATGATCAGTCATTGAAGAACATCAACACTCACAAATTTTATTGAAAACGCAGGCTGTAAAAAAAAATCTGGATATGCTTTTCACAAAAATGAATATGTAAATATTTAAATATGTAAATGTACCTCAAATCTAAATTAATCAAATCTGTCTAGGTTAATTGCATGTTTACTCTTTAAGTTTTTAAATTTTAATTACTTCTATAACTAGCCGAATTTAAATACATGGCCTGATGTGTGTTGTGAGCACTGGAATTAAGTAACACCTATTAAAATATCATTTCAAGCTTTAAGAATCTCATTATTATCTCTGATACCAAGAACAGCTTGCTGTCAGGCAGCTGACCCCAGTACTATCCTGTTAATCTCACTGACACCAGGTCAGAGGAGACCTGCTTCTGTTTAAATTTAATGAGGCAGACCAGGGGAAGGATAGCACAACTTAAGGGGGCAAAATGGACGCTCAGTGATAGAAGATCAGACACACTGAGTCTGATGAAGGTGTAAAGAAAAGCCATAGCACAGACTAATTTTGTATGTCCATACCAGCAATTCTGTCCACACAGCTTACTTGCAGATATTAACCAGCGCCACCCCCAGGTGATTTTAGCACACTTTGTGAAGCAGAAATATGGAGGAAACCAGTCTTACTTATAATGTATCTAACAGTCACAGCTCCCTGTTATTGATATTGAACACTTTCAGCTGCCTGTAACCGATATCGAACACTCCCAACTGCCTGTTCCTGATATCGGATACTCCCAGCTGCCTGTAACTGATATCAAACACACCCAGCTGCCTGAAACTGATATTGAACACTTCCAATTGCCTGTTCCTGATATCTAACACACTCAAAGCTCAGTATTATTAATATCTAACACTCCCAGTTGCCAATAACTGATATTGAACAGTCCTAACTGCCTGTTCCTGATGTTGAACACGCCCAGCAGCATGTAACTGATATTGAACACTCCCAGCGGTCTGTGAATGATCTCTAACACCCCAGCTGCCTGTAACTGGTACCAAACACTCCCATTTGCCTGTTACTGATATTTAACATACACACAACTCCCTGATAATGATATCTAACATGCCCAGCTGCCAGTAACTTATATTGAACACTCCCAACTGCCTGTAATTAATATCTAAAACCCCAGCTGCCTGTAAAGGATCTCTAACACTCACAGCTGCCTGTTACTGATATCTAACAATCCCAGCTGCCTGTAATTGATATCTAATAGTCCCAGTTGCCTGTTACAGATATCTAACACTCCTAGCAGCCTGTAATTAATACCTAACACTCCCAGCTACATGCTACTGAAATCTAACACTCCCAGCTGCCTGTAATTGATATTTAACACTCTCAGCTGCCTGTTACTGATATCTAACACCGCCAGCTGCCTGATCCTGTTATTGAACACACCCAGCTACCTGTAACTGATATTGAACACACCCAGCTGCCTGTAACTGATTTCAAACACTTCCAGCTGCCTGTTCCTGATATTGAACACTCCCAGCTGCCTGTTCCTGATATTGAAAACTCCCAGGTCCTGTAACTGATATCAAGCACTCCCAGCTGCCTGTTACTGATATCTACCAACCCAGCTGCCTGTAACGGGAATTCTAACACCCCAGCCATCTGTAACTGATATCGAGCACTCCCAGCTGCCTGTTACTGATATTGAACACTCTCAACTGTCTGTAACTGATATCAAACACTCCCAGTTGCCAGTAACTGATACGTAACACCTGGCTGCCGGTAACTGATATCTAACACCCCCACTGCCTGTAACTGGATTAGAGCATCCCAGGTGCCTGTAACTGATATCAAACACTCCCAACTGCTCGTTCCTGATATCTAACATACTCAAAGCTCCGTATTATTAACATCTAGCACTCCGAGCTGCCAATAACTGATAATGAACACTCCTAATTGCCTGTTCCTGATACTGAACACTCCCAGCTACATGTAACTGATATTGAACACTCTTAACTGCCTGTAATTAATATCTAACACTCCCAGCAGCCTGTTCCTGATATTGAACACTCCCAGCTGCCTGTAACGGATATGGAACACACCCAGCTGCCTGTAATTGATATCTAACACTCCCAGCAGCCTGTAACTGATATTGAACACTCTCAGCTTCCTGTAACGGATATGGAACACTTCCAGCTGCCTGTAACTGATATCGAACACTCCCAGCTGCCTGTAACTGATATCGAACACTCTCAGTTACCTGTTACTGATATCGAACACTCTCAGTTACCTGTTACTGATATCGAACACTCCCAGCTGCCTGTAACTGATATCGAACACTCTCAGTTACCTGTTACTGATATCGAACACTCTCAGTTACCTGTTACTGATATCGAACACTCCCAGCTGCCTGTAACGGATATGGAACACACCCAGCTGCCTGTAATTGATATCTAACACTCCCAGCTGCCTGTAACTGATATTGAACACTCTCAGCTTCCTGTAACGGATATGGAACACTCCCAGCTGCCTGTAACTGATATCGAACACTCCCAGCTGCCATTTCCTAATACTGAACACTTTATATCTGCCTGTAAACACAAAGTACACTGCAGATGCTGTTGTCAAATCAAGACGTTTGATATCAAACACTCTTAGCTGCCTGTAACAGATATCAAACACTCCCAGTGGCCTGTAACTGATATCTATAACGGCAGCTACCTGTAACTTGTATCTAACACCCCAGCCATCTGTACCTCATGTCAAGCACTCCCAGATGCCTGTAACTGATATCTAACACTCCCAGCTGCCTGTAACTGATAACTAACACTCCTAGCTGCCTGTAACTGGTAGCTAACAATGCAGCTGCTGGTAACTGGTATCTAACACCCCAGCTGCTTGTAACTGATATCAAACTCTACCAGCTGCCTGTAACTGATATTGAACACACCCAGCTGCCTGTTCCTGATATCGAGCACTCTCAGCTGCCTGTAACTGATATCTAACATTCCCAGCTGCCTGTAATTGATATCTAACAGTCCCAGCTGCCTGTTCCTGATATCAAACACTCTCAGCTGCTTCTAACTGTTATCAAACACTCCCAGCTGCCCGTAAGTGATCTCTATCACCCCAGCTGCCTCTAACTGGTATTGAAAACTCCCAGTTGCCTGTTACTGATGTCTAACACCCACAGCTGCCTTCTCCTGAAACTGAACACTCCCAGCTGCCTGTGACCGATATCAAACACTCCCGGCTCACTGTAATTGACATCTAACACTCCCAGCTCCCTTTAACTGATATCAAACACTCCCAGCTGCCTGTAACTGATATCAGAAACTCCTAGCTGCCTGTTCCTGATATTGAACACTCCTAGCTGCCTGTAACAGATATCAAACACACTCAGCTGCCTGTAACTGATATCTATTACCCCAGCTGTCTGTAACTGGTATCTAACACCCCAGCCATCTGTAACCGATATCGAGCACTCCCAGCTGCCTGTAACTGATATCGAACACTCTCAGTTACCTGTAAATGATATCTATCAACCCAGCTGTCTGTAATGGGTACCTAACACCCCAGCTGCCTACAACTGATATCGAGCACTCTCAGTTGCCTGTTACTGATATCTAACACTCCTAGCAGCCTTTAATTAATATCTAACACTCCCAGCTGCCTGGTACTCATATCTAAACTCACAGCTGCCTGTTCCTGATATTGAACACTCTCAGCTTCCTGTAACTGATATCAAACACTTCTAGCTGCTTCTAACTGTTATCAAACACTCCCAGCTGCCCGTAAATGATCTCTAACACCCCAGCTGCCTGTAACTGAAATCAAACACTCTTAGCTGCCTGTTCCATAGAACCATAGAACATTACAGCACAGAAACAGGCCTTTTGGCCCTTCTTGGCTGTACCAAACCATTTTCCTGCCTAGTCCCACTGACCTGCACCTGGACCATATCCCTCCATACACCTCTCATCCATGTACCTATCCAAGTTTTTCTTAAATGTTAAAAGTGAGCCTGCATTCAACACTTCAACTGGCAGCTCATTCCACACTCCCACTACTCTCGTTGTGAAAAAGCTCCCCCTAATGTTCCCTTTAAACTTTTCCCCCCTTCACCCATGTCCTCTGGTTTTTTTCTCCCCTAGCCTCAGTGGAAAAAGCCTGCTTGCATTCATTCTATCTATACCCATCATACTTTTATACACCTCTATGAAATCACCCCTCATTCTCCTACATGCCAGGGAATAAAGTCCTAACCTATTCAACCTTTCTCTGTAACTCAGTTTCTCAAGTCCCGGCAACATCCTTGTAAGCCTTCTCTGCACTCTTTCAACCTTATTAATATCCTTCCTGTAATTAGGTGACCAAAACTTCACACAATACTCCAAATTCGGTCTCACCAATGTCTTACGCAACCTCACCATAACACTCCAACTCTTATACTCAATACTTTGATTTATAAAGGCCAATGTACCAAAAGCTCTCTTTACAACCCTATCTACTTGTGACGCCACTTTTGGGGAATTATGTATCTGTATTCCTAAATCCCTCTGTTCTACTGCACTCTTCAATGCCCTACCATTTACCTTATATGTTCTACCTTGGTTTGACCTGCTGAAGTGCAATACCTCACACTTGTCCGCATTAAACTCCTTCTGCCATTTTTCTGCCCATTCTTCCCACTGGTCCAAATCCCTCTGCAAGCTTTGAAAATCTTCTTCACTGTCCACTACACCTCCAATCTTTGTATCATCAGCAAATTTGCTGATCCAATTTGCCACATCATCATTCAGGTTATTGATATAGATGACAAATAACAATGGACCCAGCACTGATCCCTGTGGCACACCACTAGTCACAGGCCTCCACTCAGAGTAGCAATCCTCCACTACCACTCTCTGGCTTCTTCCATTGAGCCAATGTCTAATCCAATTTACTACCTCTCCATGTATACCTAGCGACTGAATCTTCCTAACTAACCTCCCATGCGGGACCTTGTCAAAGGCCTTACTGAAGTCCATGTATACAAAATCCACTGCCTTTCCTTCAACCACTTTCCTGGTAACTTCCTTGAAAAACTTTAATAGATTGGTTAAACTTGACCTACTACGCACAAAGCCATGCTGACTTTTTCTAATAAGTCCCTGTCTATCCAAATACTTGTAGATCCTATCTCTTAGTATTCCTTCCAATAATTTACCTACTACCGATGTTAAACTTACTGGCTTATAATTTCCTGGCTTACTTTTTGAGCCTTTTTTAAACAATAGAACTACATGAGCTATCCTCCAATCCTCCGGCACCTGACCCGTGGATACCGACATTTTAAATATTTCTGCCAGAGCCCCTGCAATTTCAACACTAGTCTCCCTCAAGGTCCGAGGGAATACCCTGTCAGGTCCTGGGGATTTATCTACTCTGATTTGCCTCAAGGCAGCAAGCACCTCCTCCTCTTTAATCTGTATAAGTTCCATGACCTCCCTACTTGTTTGCCTTGTTTCCACAGACTCCATTCCAGTTTCCTTAGTAAATACAGATGCAAAAAACCCATTTAATATCTCTCCCATTTCTTTTGGTTCCATACATAGCCGACCACTCTGATCTTCAAGAGGACAAATTTTATCCCTTACTATCCTTTTGCTCTTAACATACCTGTAGAAGCTCTTAAGATTATCCTTCACCTTGACTGCCAAAGCAACCTCATGTCTTCTCTTAGCCCTCCTGATTTCTTTCTTAAGTATTTTTTTTACTTTTTATACTCCTCAAGCATCTTATTTCCTCCCTGTTTCCTATACATGTCATACATTTCTCTCTTCTTCTTTATCAGAGTTCCAATATCCCTTGAGAACCAAGGTTCCTTATGCTTATTCGTTTTGCCTTTAATCCTGACAGGAACATACAAACTCTGCACTCTCAAAATTTCTCCTTTGAAGGCCTCCCACTTACCAATACATCCTTGCCAGAGAACAACCTGTCCCAAACTACGCTTATTAGATTTTTTCTCATTTCTCCAAATTTGGCCTTTTTCCAGTTTAGAACTTCAACTCGAGGACCAGATCTATCTTTATCCATGATCAAGTTGAAACTAATGACCTTATGATCACTGGAATCAAAGTGTTCCCCTACACACACTTCTGTCACCTGCCCTAACTCATTTCCTAATAGGAGATCTAATATTGCATCCTCTCTAGTTGATACATCTATATATTGATTTAGAAAACTTTCCTGAACACATTTCGCAAACCCTAACCCATTTAGACCTTTAACAATATGGGAGTCCCAATCAATATGTGGAAAATTAAAATCCCCTACAATCACAACTTTCTGTCTCCTGCAGTTGTCTGTTATCTCTCTGCAGATTTGTTCCTCCAATTCTCGCTGACTATTGGGTGGTCTATAATACAACCCTATTAATGTGGTCATACCTTTCCTGTTTCTCAGCTCCACCCATATGGCCTCAGTAGACAAGCCCTCTAATCTGTCCTGCTGAAGCACTGCTGTAATATTTTCCCAGACTAGCAAAGCCACTCCCCCCCCACCCTTCATCCCTCTGCCTCTATCACGTCTGAAACATCGGAACCCTGGAACATTGAGCGGCCAGTCCTGCCCCTCCTGTAGCCACGTTTCAGTAATGGCTATGATGTCATAATTCCACGTGTCAATCCAGGTTCTCAGCTGATCTGCCTTTCCCACAATACTCGCATTGAAATATACACACCTCAGAAATTATTACCACCTCACACAACCTTACTATTTGTGACTTCGCATGAACTACTAACATAATTTATTTTCACCCCCGTTCCACTATCTACTCTGGCACTCTGGTTCCCATCCCCCTGCAAATCTAGTTTAAACCCTCCCCAATAACACTAGCAAACCTCCCTGCAAATATATTGGTCCCCTTGTAGTTCAGGTGTAACCCGTCTCTCTTGTACAGGTCCCACCTGCCCCAGAAGAGGTCCCAATGATCTAGAAATCTAAAACCCTGCCCCCTACACCAGTTTCTCAGCCATGTGTTCATCTGCCAGAGCATCCTACTCTTACCCTCACTGGCACGTGGCACAGGCAGCAATCCAGAGATTACTACCCTCGAGGTCCTGTTTTTCAACTTCCTACCAAGCTCTCTGTACTCACTCTTCAGGACCTCCAGACTCTTTCTACCTATGTCATTGGTACCAATGTGTACCATGACATCTGGCTGATCACCCTCCCACTTCAGAATGCTGTGCATGCGATCAGAGACACCCTGACCTTGGCACCCGGGAGGCAACAAACCATTCGGAGTCTCTGTCATGACCACAGAGTCTCCTGTCTGTATCCCTGACTATGGAGTCCCCTATCACTACTGCTCTCCTCTTCTTCCTCCCTCCCTTCTGCACAGCAGAACCAGACTCAGTGCCAGAGATCCGGCTGCCACAGCTTGTCCCAGGTAAGCCATCCCCCCCAACAGTATCCAAATCGGTATACCTGTTTTGGAGGGGAATGGCCACAGGGGAACCCTGCACTACTTGCCCTTTCCCCTTCCCTCGCCTGACGGTAACCCAATTACCTGTGCCCTGTTCCTTAGGTGTAACCATCTCCCGGAAGCTACTATCTATAAACTGCTCATTCTCCCGAATGATCCGGAGGTCATCCAGCTCCTGCTCCAGTTCCCTAACACGGTTTGTTAGGAGCTGCAGCTGGATGCACTGGAGGTCTCCCTGACTTCCCACATCCTGCAAGAGTAGCATTCCAGCATCCTGCCTGGCATATTCTCTAGTCTGAACAAAAAAAAAGAAAACAGAAACTTACCGGAACCTACCCTCGCCTCTGCCTGTTTCTCGCTGAAGCCTGATTGAGTCAAAGCCGTCCCACTCCGACTCAGTCCACTCCAACGATGGCCGCTACGATGATGGCCGCTGTATATGGCGCTCTCCCTTTTAAACCTTGGCACGCTACGTCACACGCCTGCGCAGTCTAGCCTCTTTTCCCCGATCAGTTAAAGAAAAGAAAACCGACCTTCCCACCATGATGCTTCAGTCTTTCACTCTCAGCCTCCTGCTTTGATTGAAAAGGTATTGAAGGTTCCTGATATTGAACACTCCCAGCTGCCTGTTCCTGATATTGAACACTCCCAGCTGCCTGTTCCTGATATTGAACCCTCCCAGCTGCCTGTTCCTGATATTGAACCCTCCCAGCTGCCTGTTCCTGATATCGAACACTCCTAGCAGCCTTTAATTCACAATTCACTGTTACTGATATTGAACACTCCCAGCTGCCTGTAACTGATATTGAACACTCACAGCTGCCTGTTCCTGATATTGAACACTCCCAGCTGCCTGTTCCTGATATTGAACCCTCCCAGCTGCCTGTTACTGATATTGAACCCTCCCAGCTGGCTGTTACTGATATCGAACACTCCCAGCTGGCTGTTCCTGATATTGAACCCTCCCAGCTGCCTGTTCCTGATATTGAACCCTCCCAGCTGCCTGTTCCTGATATCGAACACTCCTAGCAGCCTTTAATTCACAATTCACTGTTACTGATATTGAACACTCCCAGCTGCCTGTAACTGATATTGAACACTCACAGCTGCCTGTTCCTGATATTGAACACTCCCAGCTGCCTGTTCCTGATATTGAACACTCCCAGCTGCCAGTTACTGATATCTATCAACCCAACTGCCTGTAACAGGTATCTAACACCCCAGCAGCCTGTAATGATATCAGGCACTCCCAGCTGTCTGTAACTGATATCGAACACTCTCAGTTGCTTGTTACTGATATCTGACAATCCTAGCTGCCTGCTCCTAATATTGAACACTCCCAACTGCCTGTTCCTGATATTGAACACTCCCAGCTGCTTGTAACTGATATGGGACACACCAAGCTTCCTGTAATTGATATCTAAAACTCCCAGCTGCCTGTAATTGATATCTGACACTCACAGCTGCCTGTAACTGATATTGAACATTCCCAGCTGCCTGTAACTGAAATCACTCTTAGCTGCCTGTTCCTGATATTGAACACTCACAGCTGCCTGTAACAGATATCAAACACTCCCTGCTGCCTGTAACTGATATCTATCACCCCAGCTGCCAGTAACTGGTATTGAACATCACAGCTCACTGTAACTGATATTGAACACTCCCAGTTGCCTGTTACTGATATCGAACACTCCTAGCAGCCTTTAATTAATATCTACCTCTCCCAGCTGCCTGTTACTGATATTTAACACTCACAGCTGCCTGTTCCTGATATTGAAAACTCCCAGACGCCTGTGATTGAAGTTGAACACTCCGAGCTGCCTGTAACTGATATCAAACACTCCTAGCTGCTTCTAACTGTTATCAAACACTCCTAGCTGCCCATAAATGATCTCTATCACCCCAGCTGCCTGTAATTGGTATCAAACACTCCCTGTTGCCTGTTACTGATATGTAACACTCTCAGCTGCCTGTGAGTGTTATTGAACACTCCCAGATGACTGTAATTGATATCAAACATTCTCAGCTCCCTTTGACAGATATAGAACACTCTCAGCTGCCTGTTCCTAATATTGAACGTTCCCAACTTCCTGTTCCTGATATTGAACACTCTCAGCTGCCTGTAACTGATATGCAACACACCTAGCTGCCTGTAATTGATATCTAACACTCCCAGGTTACTGTAATTGATATCTAACACTCCCAGCTGTTGTAACTTATATCGGAAACTCCCAGCTGCCTGTAACTGATATCGATCACTGCCAGCTGCCTGTTCCTGATATTGAACACACTCAGCTACCAGTTTTTGATATTGAACATTCTCAGCTGCCTGTAACTGATATCAAACATGCCTAGCTGCCTGTAACTGATATCGAGCACTCCCAGGTGCCTGTAACTGATATTGAACACTCTCAGTTACCTGTTACTGATATTTAACATGCACACAATTCCCTGTTACTGATATCGAACACTCACAGCTGCCTGTTCCTGATATTGAACACTCCCAGCTGCCTGTAACTGATATCAAACACTCCCAACTGCCTGTAACAGGTATCTAACACCTCAGCGGCCTGTAATGATATCGAACAGTCCCAGCTGTCTGTAACTGATAACGACCACTCTCAGTTGCCTGTTACTGATACCTAACAATCCCAGCTGCCTGCTCCTGATATTGAACACTCCCAGCTGCCTGTAACTGATATGGAACACACCAAGCTTCCTGTAATTGATATCTAAAATTCCCAGCTGCCTGTAATTGATATCTAACACTCACAGCTGCCTGTAACTGATATCGAACTTTCCCAGCTGCCTGTAATTGAAATCAAACACTCTTAGCTGCCTGTTGCTGATATTGAACAATCCCTGCTGCCTGTTTCTGAAATAGAACACTCTCAGCTGCCTGTAACTGATATCAAACACTCCTACTTGCCTGTAACAGATAACAAAAACTCCCTGCTGCCTGTAACTGATATCTATCACCCCAGCTGCCAGTAACTGGTATTGAACATTGCAGCTGCCTGTAACTGATATTGAACACTCCCAGTTACCTGTGTAAAGGGGGTTTCTTCTTTTTCTTTGTTACTGCATATGTTAATCAAAATGGCTTCTTTGTTTTGTTAAAAGTAGGAATGCTTCTTTGTTGTGAGAGAGTGCTGGAAGTTTGTTTGGGTTAAAATTTACTGATAACGAGAATTGTTTTCCTTTGTTAACCAATTGGGATTAATGTTGTTCTTTCTTCTGAGTCCATAAGCTATTGTTGGCGGGCTTTTGGGGAGATCGGCGCGAGGAGGTGAGAGAGAGAGGACGCGATGCTGTAAAATGGGCGAGGAACAGACCCCAAGCAGGGGTCCAAGGCCAGGAGGTACCTCGAGGAGAGGAGATGAAGATAGATGTGCTTGATTGACCACTTCGGGTGGTCCTGAGCTGCGAGTTGAGGAGTTCAGAGGGGATCAAATGGTGGCCTGAAGACTTCAGTAATTGAGCTCCAACGGTTGTGCATGAAGTAGTTTGGACTTTGATAAGTTTGACACCTTTTCTTTATTTTCTTTTCCTTCATATATACTGTATGGTTATTAATCAGTTATAGTAATCTTTATAAATTGTAATCATTTAATCACATATGGTGTACTGTCTGTTTTTGGGCGAGGCGGGGACATCACACAGCATCCACACCAACTGATTACCCAGTTTGGCGGGGCCGAAGGCTGCTCCCCCTAGACGAGAACGAGCTGAGCGAGCCTGAGGTGACCCAGGGGGTTACATTGTGGAGGCTCGTCCGGGATAATTACCGGCACTGGTACTCCAAATCTCCAGTACCCTCAATGTCGTCAAGGGTAAATGCTTCCAATAACGGTTATAAAACAAACTGTACAGCAACTTAATCACACACTCAGGTGTTGTTACGGATGGATGGAAGCCAAGTTAAAGCCATCCTCGACATCGGGATGCCGGTTAAATTGCTATGCAGTTTGTTTTATTACCGTTATTGGAAGCTAACATTTCAAGCTGCCTGTAATTAATATCTAACAATTCCAGCTGCCTGTTACTGATATCTAACAATCCCAGCTGCTTGTAATTGATATCTATCACTCCCAGCTGCTTGTTACTGATATCTAACACTCCCAGCTGCCTGTAACTGATATCTATCACTCCCAGCTGCTTGTTACTGATATCTAACACTCCCAGCTTCCTGTTCCTGATATTCAACACTCCCAGCTGCCTGTAATTGATATCTAACACTCCCAGCTGCCTGTTCCTGATATTCAACACTCCCAGCTGCCTGTAATTGATATCTAACACTCCCAGCTGCCCGTAACTGATATCTATCACTCCCAGCTGCTTGTTACTGATATCTAACGCTCCCAGCTGCCTGTTACTGATATCTAACACTCCCAGCTGCCTGTAATTAATATCTAACACTCCCAAATGCCTGTTACTGATATTGAACACTCCCAGCTGCCTGTAATTGATATCTAACTCTTCCAGCTGCCCGTAACTGATATCTATCACTCCCAGCTGCCTATATTTACTATCTAGCACCCCAGCTGCCTGTAACTGATATCTAACACCCCAGCTGCCTGTAACTGATATCGAACTCTCCCAGCAGCCTGTAACTAATATTGAACATTCCCTCCTGCCTTAACTGATACTTAACACTCTAGGTGCTTGTAATGGATCTCTAACTTTCCAAGCTGCCTGAAATTAATATCTAACACTCTCAGCTGCCTGTAATTGACATCTAACACTCCCAGCTGTCTGTCGCTGATAGCTAACACTCCTAATTGCCTGTAATTGATATCTAACACACCCAGCTGCCTGTAACTGGTATTGAACTCTCCCAGCTGCCTGTTCCTGATATTGAACTCTCCCAGCTGCCTGTTCCTGATATTGAACACTCTCAGCTGCCTGAACTAATATCAAAAACTTCCAGCAGCCTGTGACTGATCTCTAACATCTCAGCTGCCTGACTGATATCAAACAATCCCATTTGCCTGTTATTGATATCTAACATACACACAACTCCCTATTACTGATATCTAACACTCCCAACTCCCAGTAACTGATATTAAACACTCCTAGCTGCCAATTCCTGATATTGAACACTCCCAGCTGCTTGTAACTGATACCTAGCAATTCAGGTGCTTGTAACAGATCTCTAACTTTCCCAGCTGCCTGTAATTAATATCTAACACCTCAGCTCCTTGTAACGGATCTCTAACATACCCAGCTGTCTGTAATGGATCTCTAACACTTCCACCTACCTGTAATTGATATTTAACACTCCCAGCTGCCTGTTACTAATATCTAACTCTCCCAGCTGCCTGTAATTAATATTTAACATGCTGAGATGCCTGTAATTAATATCTAACACTCCCAGCTGCCTGTTCCTGATATTGAACACTCCCAACTGGCTGTTCCTCATATCTAACACACTCTAAGCTCCATATTATTGATATCTAACACTTTCAGATGCCTGTAACTGATATCAAACACTCCCAGCTGCCTGTTTCTGATATCTACAAAACCAACTGCCTGTAACTGATATTGAACACTTCCAACTGCCTGTAATTAATACCTAACACCCCAGCTCCATGTAACGGATCTCTAACATACCCAGCTGCCTGTGACTGATCTCTAACATCTCAGCTGCATGACTGATATCAAACAATCCCATTTGCCTGTTACTAATATCTAACATACACACAACTCCCTATTACTGATATCTAACACTCCCAGCTCCCAGTAACTGATATTAAACACTCCTAGCTGCCAATTCCTGATATTGAACACTCCCAGCTGCTTGTAACTGATACCTAGCAATTCAGGTGCTTGTAACAGATCTCTAACTTTCCCAGCTGCCTGTAATTAATATCTAACAACTCAGCTCCCTGTAACGGATGTCTAACATACCCAGCTGTCTGTAATGGATCTCTAACACTTCCACCTACCTGTAATTGATATTTAACACTCCCAGCTGTCTGTTACTGATATCTAACACTCCCAGCTGCCTGTTCCTGATATTGAATACTCCCAACTGGCTGTTCCTCATATCTAACACACTCTAAGCTCCATATTATTGATATCTAACACTCCCAGATGCCTGTAACTGATATCAAACACTCCCAGCTGCCTGTTTCTGATATCTACAAAAACCAACTGCCTGTAACTGATATTGAACACATCCAACTGACTGTAATTAATACCTAACACCCCAGCTCCATGTAACGGATCTCTAACATACCCAGCTGCCTGTTACTGATATCTAACACTCACAGCTGCCTGTAATTAATATTGAACACTCTGAGATGCCTGTAATTAATATCTAACACTCCCAGCTGCCTGTTACTGATATCTAACACTCCCAGCTGCTTGTTCCTGATATCCAACACACTCAAAGCTCCATAATATTGATATCTAACACTCCCAGCTACCTAGAACTGATATCGAACACTCCCAGATGTCTGTTCCTGATATCGAACACTCCCAATTGCATGCAACTGATATCTAACGCTCCCAGCTGCCTGTAACGGATATCTAACACCCCAGCTGCCTATAACTGATATTGAACATCCCGGCTGCCTGCAACTGATTTCTAGCACCCCAACTACCTGTAAGTGATATTGAACCCTCCCAGCTGCTTGTTCCTGATATTGAACACTCCCAGCTGCTTGTTCCTGATATTTAACACTCTGAGCTGCCTGTAACAGATATCGAACACTCTCAGCTGCCTGTTCCTGATATTGACCACTCCCACCTCCTGCCTGTTCCTGATAGTGAACAGTCCCAGCTGCCTGTAATTGATATTGAACATGCCTAGCTGCGTATAAATGATATTGGTCACTCCCAACTGCCTCTAACTGATATTGAACTCTCCCACCTGCTTGTTCTTGATATTGAACACTCTGAGCTGCCTGTAACTGATATCGAACACTCCCAGCTGCCTGTTCCTGATATTGAACACTCCCAGCTGCCTGTTACTAATATCTAACTCTCCCAGCTGCCTGTAATTAATATTTAACAGTCTGAGATGCCTGTAATTAATATCTAACACTCTCCGCTGCCTGTTTCTGATATCTACAAACCCAACTGCCTGTAACTGATATTGAACACTTCCAACTGCCTGTAATTAATACCTAACACCCCAGCTCCATATAACGGATCTCTAACATACCCAGCTGCCTGTTACTGATATCTAACACTCACAGCTGCCTGTAATTGATATTTAACACTCCCTGCTGCCAGTTACTAATATCTAACACTCCCAGCTGCCTGTAATTAATATTTAACACTCTGAGATGCCTGTATTAATATCTAACACTCCCAGCTGCCTGTTACTGACATCTGACACTCCCAGCTGCCTGTTCCTGATATCTGACACACTCAAAGCTCCATATTATTGATATCTAACACTCCCAGCTACCTGAAACTGATATTGAACACTCCCAGATGCCTGTTCCTGATATTGAACATCCCAGCTGCCTGCAACTGATATCTAGCACCCCAACTGCCTGTAACTGATATTGAACACTTCCAACTGCCTGTTATTAATAGCTAACACCCCTTCTCCGTGTAATGGATCTCTAACATACCCAGCTTCCAGTAACGGATCTCCTAACACTCCCAGCTGCCTGTAACTGATATTGTACACTCCCAACTGTCTGTTCCAGATATCTGATACACTCCAAGCTCCATATTATTGATATCTAACACTCCCAGCTGCCTGGAACTGATATCGAACACTCCCAGATGCCTGTTCCTGATATCGAACACTCCCAATTGCATGCAACTGATATCTAATGCTCCCAGCTGCCTGTAATGGATATTGAACACTCCCAGCTGCTTGTTCCTGATATTGAACACTCCCATCTGCCTGAAACTGATATCTAACACCCCGGCTACCTATAACTGATATTGAACATCCCAGCTGCCTGTTACTGATATCTAACATACACACAACTCCATGTTACTGATATCAAACACTCCCAGCTGCCTGTTCCTGATATTTAACACTTCCAGCTGCCTGTTACTAATATCTAACACTCCCAGCTGCTTGTAATTAATACTTACACTCTGAGATGCCTATAATTAATATCTAACACTCCCAGCTGCCTATTCCTGATATTGAACACTCCCAGCTGCCTGTAATTGATATTGAACTCTCCCCGCTGCATATAATTGATATCTGTCACTCCCAGCTGCCTGTAACTGATATTGTACACTCCCAACTGTCTGGTCCAGATATTTGATACACTCAAAGCTCCATATTATTGATATCTAACACTCCCAGCTACCTGAAACTGATATCGAACACTCCCAGATGCCTGTTCCTGATATCGAACACTCCCAATTGCATGCAACTGATATCTAACGCTCCCAGCTGCCTGTAACGGATATCTAACACCCCGGCTGCCTATAACTGATATTGAACATCCCGGCTGCCTATAACTGATAGTTAACACCCCAGCTGCCTGTAATGGATATTGAACACTCCCAGCTGCTTGTTCCTGATATTGAACACTCCCATCTGCCTGAAACTGATATCTAACACCCCGGCTACCTATAACTGATATTGAACATCACAGCTGCCTGTTACCAATATCTAACATACCCAAAACTCCCTGTTACCAATATTAAACATTCCCAGCTGTCTGTAACTGATACCTAACATCCTAGGTACCTGTACTGGATCTCTAACACTTTCAGCAGCCTGTAATTAATATCTAACACTCCCAGCTGCCTGTTACTGATATCAAACACTCCCAGCTGCCTGTTACTAATATCTAAATCTCCCAGCTGCCTGTAATTAATATTTAGCACTCTGAGATGCCTGTAATTAATATTTACACTCCCAGCTGCCTGTAACTGATATTGAACACTCCCAGCTGCCAGTTCCTGATATTGAACACACCCAGATGCCTGTTCCTGATATCGAACACTCCCAATTGCATGCAACTAATATTGAACACCCCAGCTGCCTGTAACTGATATCTAACATACACACAACTTCATGTTACTGATATTGAACACCCCAGCTGCCTGTAACTGATATTGACCACTCTCAACTGCCTCTAACTGATATTGAACACTCCTAGCTGTTTGTTCCTGATATTGAACACTCTGAACTGCCTGTAATTGATATTGAATCAGAGGCACAGATTTAAACTGGGAGTGGTAGGATTTTATAGGAAACTTAAAGACAACATCTTCACACATAGGATACTATGTGCCAGAGAATAGATTACTAGCTTTCTGCTACTGATACCTAACATACACATTACTCTTTGTTAGATCTAATACACTCATAGCTTCCTCTTAATGATATCCAGCATACTAACAGCTCCCTGTTGCTAAAATCTAACAGTATCATAGCTGTCTGTTACTAATCCTGAGCCCTGTTACAACATACTTTCAGCTTCCTGTTACTGATTTGTAATATACTACAAGCTTCCTATTGTATATAACATGTTAACAGCTCCTTCACTTATGTCCAACACACACAACTCTCTGAAACTGATATTTCTAACACACTGCCAGTTTCCTGTTACTGATACCCAGCACACACAATATGCCTTAATGATAGCAAATGTACTCGCAGCTCCCACTCAATCATTATCAACACTCTGAGAGCTCCCTGTTGCTAAGATCTAACGAAATCTCAGCTGCCTGTTACTAATATCTAACATATGACAAGCTTCCTATCACTGACATCTAACACTCTCCCAACTACATGTTACTCATATCTCATATATGACAAGCTCCCCATTCTCGATATCTAACACCAGAGAAGCTCCTTCCTACTGATACCTATAAAAAAATTTCAGGCCCATGTTTTTGATGCCTGATGTACTACAAGCTGCCTGTTAATGATACATAATACAATTGAAGCTCCCTGGTCCCTGATAGCAATATCTAACACATTTACACTGCCTGCACCCGAGATCTAAAGCACATACTCTTCTCTATTACTGATCTTAAACAGATGGCTCTCCATTACTTGTAACCATATAACCATACAGCGTGGAATTACAGCACGGAAACAGGCCATTTTGGCCCTTCTAGTCTGTGCCAACGCTTACTCTCACCTAGTCCCACTGGCCCACACTCAGCCCATAACCCTCCATTCCTTTTCTGTCCATATACCAATCCAATTTTACTTTAAGTGACAATACCGAACCTGTCTCTACCACTTCTACTGGAAGCTCGTTCCACGCAGCTACCACTCTCTGAGTAAAGAAATTCCCCCTCATGTTACCCTTAAACTTTTGCCCCCTAACTCTCAAATCATGTCCACTTGTTTGAATCTCCCCTACTCTCAATGGAAAAAGCCTATCCACGTCAACTCGATCTATCCCCCTCATTATTTTAAATACCTCTATCAAGTCCCCCCTCAACCTTCTACATGCCAATGAATAAAGACCTAACTTGTTCAACCTTTACTTAAGTTTAATACACTACAAGCCTCCTAATACTGAAATCTATGGATCATGTAGTCATCTCCCAGTTACTGACTCCATAGCCCCATGTTAGTGATAAACTTACACGCAGCCTATTCCTGTTATCTAACACATGGTTCCTTTCTATGCTCTTTCATTGCTACACAGCCCAGGTTTCAGTGCCTCTGCGCATCACCTCTACACTAACCATGAGAAACACCTGACATTTCTGCCCTCTGCCATTGATGTGTAACGCAGGACAAGCTGTCTGTTACTGATATTCAGTACAATGTAAGTCCCCTGCCAGTGATATTTAACTGTTACGATTCAGCAACAATGAATATATAATTGAGACAGGATTTTTTTTATAACAAATAAAACATTTATTAAACACTGCTAAAAAAAAACCCAAAAGTAAACAAACGACTAACTTAACCGGAAGTCGGCTGGTATACGGCAGCTCAAACAGTTCTTAAAGCGATAATGCAAAAACAGTTCTTAAAAGTAGTAATGCAGAAGTCCAAATGTTTTACACAGTTGCTTAGGAGAGACTTTCCTTGAGGTAATAAATTCTCTTTCGTGGCATTACTGCTGAACCCAGCCGAAGTATGCTTTGATCAAAGGATTTATGAAGAAAGAAATAAAACGGCTTAAAGGCACTGACCTTTCCTTGACGAAACTCACTGTCCCAGTCCTTTCTGCTCTTACAGCAGGGACTAACGTGGCTACAGATGACTAATTCCTTCCGAATGAGGATCAAACAAGGCTGAACCTGTTTCACCATCATCATCAACTTTCCTTGATCCTTCAGCTTCCCGAACTTCGATAAATCTTCACTCTCCACTGGACTGAACTGGCAGTATTGTAGCAAAACTGCCGGCAATAACCTTTAAGACTTAAGGCAGAAAACAAAACTCCACTTTAAAACAAAACTGCGTCATAACATTGAATATGCAGCGGAACGGAGTCACTGAACAAATTCAACCACGAACTGCCTCACGTCACAGGGAGGGGTTCTCCTTTTATACCCGGTTGAAAAAACTATCACATGACCTCTCACTGGCGGGAAAATTACGTCACTCCACCATCACAATACCATTACATCATGCCCAGCAGAGCCTCAATTACATCATGGTCATGTGACAGTCACAAGATACCCGGGGGTTCGTAGCATAACACAATCACAGTTGTGTGCTGCAGATGTGTATAACACACCAAATGTGTGAAACACTCAAGGTTCCCCTTTCCTGATCTTTAATGTTATCACAGTTCCTACAGTATACCTGATACATAACAGATTAGAAGTGCCCTGATGTTGCTATCTAACTCTTTGAAATGACATGCTAAAACATACCAAGCTCTCTGTAACTGACTGCTGAAACTGTTCTAACTCCTGCTATTTTTATCAGCATGGACCAGTGGAACTGAAGGAACTCTGTGATTCAAGCACATATTGATATTTTTGTCCATATATCTAACACACCTCTAATGACCTTTTATCCATATCTAACACTCTCAGCAGCTCCCTATCACGATGCATTTCACTGTGTTTCCATGTACTGTACATGTGACAAATAAAGCTAATCTAATCTTTATTATTGATATCTCACAAGTTCCCAGATCCCTGTTAATGATAAGCAAAGCAGCACAAATTTGTTGTTACTGTAACCTATTGCACTCACTATTTAGTTTCTTCATTTCCAACATGCCTTAAGCTCTTTTACTGACGGTTTCTCTTCCTTGGAGGGAGCCTGACCTGCTGAGAATTTCCAGTGTTTTCAATTTTAATTTTAGATTTCCAGCATCTAGCTTTTTGTTGATTTTCAGTTCCCACTTGGAATTTACAGAGTGAGCAGTGGTCCCAATAGCAAAGCCATCCAAGACCACTGGAGAGGAAAGTCAGCTGCACGGATGAAATATACTTGTCTATATGGGTATACACATGTTCACACATCCTTGGCAGTGGCTACCCACCTCAACAGGGTGGTTAAGAAGGCTTATGGAATGCTTGTTTTTATTAGTTGAGGCAATGAGTTCAAAAGTCAAGAGGTTATTTTGCAGCTTTATAAAACTCTGGTTTGGCCACAGCTGGAGTATTGCATAAAATTCTGGTCGCTTCACTACAGGACGGATGTTGGGGCTTTGGAGAGGGTGCTGAGGAGGTTTACCAGGCATGTGCTATCATGAGCAGCTGCATAAACTTGGGTTGTTTTCTTTGGAGCAGCAGAGGCTGAGGGGAGATCTGATAGAAGTTTATAGATTATGAGAGGCATAGGTAGAGTAGACAGGGAGCATCTGTTTCCCAGGTTTGAAATGTCTAATACCAGAGGGCATGCATTGGAGGTGAGAGGGGGTAGGTTCAAAGGGGATGCCAGGGTAAGTTTTTCTACTCAGAGACTGGTGGCTTTTAACAGACATTTAGATAGACACATGGATGTAGGAAGATGGAGGGATATGGACATTGTGTAGGTAGGAGGGATTACTGTTTGGTGTTTTTGATTTGCTTTTTAGCTGGCTTGGTACAAAATTGTCAGATGAAGGGCCTGTTCCTGTGCTGTACTGTTCGATGTTCAATACACACAGATATGCTTACAGCCTCACCATCAGACAGATAGACACACACACACAGGTTACACCTTACACTCAGAATGTCTGACTGCTCAGGTGCTCTCATGCAATCTACCTCAATGTGGCCCTTCCTATTTATTATCTATCCATGCTACACTTTCTCAGTAACATTATATTTTCCCTTCTTTATCTCTCTTTTACTTCCTCAATAAACTTCTGCCAGGAATAATCTGTCTGAATGGCAGCTCAGATTTAGTTGTCTTTTAATTGTTTTATTGATTAATTTTTAGGTACATAATGATGGTTTTGACTACAGACAGGGTAGTTAAGGGTCAGGTTAGGGCTTTAGGTACAGGGATGTGGAGGAATTAGAGATCTCCACTCTGTGTTCAAGGACCAGCGATGCAGACGTAGGAAATACATGGTTAGATGTTGGACTGGCAGAATATGAACGAGGACCCCCCCTCTCCCAGGACAGAGAGAGTAGTTAGTGAGTTCTGAGGTCAGAATTCCATGTGGAAAGGAGGAATGAGTCCCAATAACCGCTGGGTTCATGAATCGGTGTGACTGGAGTTCAAAACCGAGTACTCGGGTTCCTACCATTGGTGCTTCTGGATTTCGAGGCCTGGTGTTTGGTGATCGGTTTTCGGAGGGGTGGACTTTTAAGGAGATTTGTCGGGTATGATTTTCACACAAAGGGTGATGAACTTCTGGAACAAACTGCCGGAGGAGATGGTAGAGGCAGACGTAAGTTTAATGCAGTGGATTCCAGTTAATTTGGACATATTGGGACCAGTACATTTTGGCTTAATAAAGCGGCTGCCCCGATTTCCCAAAGTTTTATGAAAATAGCTAAGAAGATAGAAAAAGATAAACTACCATTTAACTGAGTAAAAAATCATGTATTAAAATGAAATACTGATTAAATTAGAACACTACCAAAACTACTACAGTACCATAAAACTGTGTAATTAGTTCCTAATAGTTATTGACAGAAGAATTCATCCAGTGTATGCTGACGTGCTCTTTTGATTGACTGTAAATGAACAAAATCAGTGTAGACACCTAGTACAGACAGTGGGCTGCTGTCAAACAGTACTTTTGTCAATTGCATCCTCCATATCTTCATTTTAGTTGTGACATTCAAGATGATTGTTGTATATTTAATACCTCAGTAGTATGTGAATAATATTGTAAATATATTGTTTGATTAAGCATTCTTGTTCATTTAAGTAATTCTTTAGGGTTATATGTATAATATGTGAATTGCATATGTCAAGACTCTACCACGAGATAAACGTGCATCTGACTTAAAATAAAGACCCGTTCTCCTGGCTCCAGTTTATTCTTGCAAAAGGCTTTTATCTTTTAGAGTTTCAAAACATAACAGTGGTGGCAAGGCTGGGATTTCTAATGAAGTTTCCTCAGCCACTCACAACTCCACAATTCTGGCCCTCATGTTTTTACCACTTATGAGGCCAATGCAGCTTGTTGGTTGTTGTATTTCACTGTTACAAATGTCATTCCCACAGCAGTTATCTTTTCTCCATTATAAGTTCTTAGTTAGATATCTTCAGGCCTCAGTTCTGTAGCTTTAAAATGCATTTCCAACTCATTTTGCGGAATGGGTGAAATGGCCGAGCCAATGTCCAATTACATTTTAATTAATTTACTGTTCACTTCTAGTGTAAGCCATATTGCTTGTCTATGGTTAGTTTTCACATAATATGTCGCAAGACTACTCAGTCCTCTGTCGTCTCATCGTTATCTCTCTTTGACACTGCAACTTGATTTTACCTTTTTCTCTTCCTTGTGTAGTCTATTTATTTTTGTTTGCCTGACATGCTCTTTGTATAACTCCTACTTTGTTGCATTTTCTGCAAGTTTCATTTTTAAATCTGCATCGGTCTGATGTGTGTGAGTAACTGCCAGAACAGTAACACAATCTGTTCAGCCTGGCTGGATTCTGTTTAGACATTGCAATTTTCTTCATCCTCATTTTCATTCCTGACTGCAACTCAACTGTGTCTCTGCCTGCAGTTTCCATTGATACAGCTATTTCAACTGTTTTTTTAAAATATAAGTTCTGTTTCAGTTAGGAGCTATTTTGAATGTTTTTTTTATAAGATTTCACAAACTAAACAATCTCTCAGTGAATCTTTAAGCCTATTACCAAACTGACTGTGCTTAGACAACTTCTTCAGTTCAGTCTTGTACACCAAAATGTACAGCCTTGTACTCTTCTTCTTGTTCCTGTTTACGAAACCTGAAACATTCTGCAATCAACAATGGTTTCGGTTCTAAGTGTTCCTGCATTACATTGACAATATCAACAAAGCTCATTTTGGCTGGTTTGGCTGGAGCAGATGAACTTCAAAACAAACTGTATGTTGTTAAATCCACTTGGCAAAATAGTCATGCTTTTCATTGGCTATTTCATCTGCTTCAAAATACTGCTCAATTTGCTCAGCATACAAAATCCAGTTATCTGTTGTGTATTCAAATGCATTGGATGTAGCCAGCCATTTCTGCTCTCTTTTTTATGATTATCGTCATCCGACACTCACTGTTTATGAACCCATAAATTCTTGTTTTCTGTCTTTTTTCAAAAACTCTATTGTGTCTTCCCTTCCAAAGAACACTTGATGTGCTGTTTTCTTTAACCCTTACATCTCGTTGTGCTTCCACAGGTAGGTAGTCACCTCAGGTTTGGTTTAAAAGTACCTCATCACCACTGTTATGTTTTGTAACTCCAAAAAACACTCACCTTTGGTGAATGCAAATAACCAGAATCCACTCTGTGTACATTAAGGTTATTGCATGAATTTCAAGTGGGAGACAAGAAGCTGCTTGTAGAATTAGACCAAAACCTAGCTGGATGAATAGAAGGGTAAAAGAGAAGTAGTCAATGGAAATATGTGAACAGAGGATTCATCAGAAGATGTTGAGGATGAGAAAACCAAGAGGAGAAATCCAATTGTAAAGGGAGCAACAGGATTAGTAAGAGAATAATCCAGTGAACTAAATGCACCTGGATGCCCATCCTAGAAAGAAGAAAATGGAAGATGAGAAAAAAGATGAAGGAAGTTGAAAATGAGAGAAGAGATGGAGAGAAAGAATGGAGTGAGAAAGACAAAGGTGTGAAAGAGAGAAGGATTGTGAGAAAAAAAGAAAGGGATTGAGAGTGTGAAAAAGAGAGAAATAAGTGGGACAGGGAGAGAAGCAAGAATGAAGTAAGTCAAAAGAAAAAAAAGCTGATAAAAGGAGGAGTCCTGAGATGTTAGAACCACTTACTGCAGTCTCAGAGTCAAATCCTACAGCCACCACGGAGGAAACCCCAGAATCTTAGTGATTCCCCTTGTCAGGAAAAATGTTATCCCACAAGAATACAGAAGTCTCTACAACAATTAAATCCTCAGACCTGAATGGAGCAGTTTAAAAATTTACATCTGCTGTGGATGTCTATATAGTAATTCTATTATATAGTATAATCTGTATATAGTTGAGATGCATTCTTTATTGAGTTGGGGTTTATAGCTAAACAGGGAGGTATGTTGTGTACTTAATATTTCAGTAGTATTTGAGTAATATTGTAAATATTTTGTTTGATTAAGCATTCATCTTTGTTTAAATAATTCATTACAGGTTATATGTAAAAATACGCAAATTATATACGTCATGACACTACCATGCTACCGCATCTTGCTTAAGGATGAAACTAAGACCCGTTCTCCTGGGCTCCTATTTATTTTTTTGTAATTAGTTTTTATGTTTTGGAGTTACATCTGGCATCTCCAAGCCTGAATGCTTGAAACTGCAGTGAGTAAAAGAGCTGTGAGTTGTCTTATAATTTATTATTCACCAACTATCAGTGATAGTTCACTGCTTTTAGAACACAAACACGGAAGCGACACTATTTAAAAACTGTTAACTCTAAGCATAGTATTGTGTCTAACGGCCACACAACGTGCATGTAACTGATGCTAGTTAGAAAATGTTCAGCAACTGTCTCCTGCCCAATTAAGTGGCATATTGTTCCAAATAAGAGAACCTTGTCTATTTTTTTTGATTTGTTTTTGTTCTTTAAGAGTTGTCCCAAATCGGCAGCTACCTCAATTAACTGATGGCCTAACTAACTGGAATCCATCACATTTAATTAGTGTATGGACAGTTGTTACAGACAAGGTGAAATGAAACAACCTGGACAGCACAGAAACAGTTCTATGATTCTACGGTTTAATTCTTGATACCCAATGTATTCTCAGATCCTTGTGACTAATTTCTAACAAATTAAGAGATCTGTTACTGAACACACTCACAGCTGATTGTTACTAATACTCAATACATTCTCTGTAAATTTTCTGCTAACATTTTCACAACTCTTTTACTAATATCTATCACTCTCACAGTTTTGCTTTGATAAGTAATATGCTGTCAGCTCATTGTACCTTGTAACTAATAACAGGCATAGTTTCCTGTTACTGATATCTAATACACTCACAGTTTTTTGCTGCTGATATATAACATGATTAAAGGTCTCTATTACTGAAATCTAACACGTTCACAGTTCACTGTTATTGATACCTAACATACTCACAGCTTCTTATTATTGGTGTCTAGCAACTTGCAGTCTGTGATGCTGATATCTGACGCACTCACATCTCCGCCACTGAAATCTAACAGACAGCAGTGATATCTCCCAATTATAGTGCTGTTTCTGAGACCAAACACACTGACAGCTCCTTGTCATTGTATCTACTATGCTCACAGCTCCCTGATACTGATAACATAACGAAGCTTGCAGTAACTGATGTCCAACACACTGGTAGCTGCCAGTTACTGATATTCACAAAAACTCTGAGCTTCATTACAGACACGGAATGCGCTCACAGCTCCTTTTTACTGATCTCTAACACAATCACATCTTTCTCTATTGATATCTATCACACTTCTAATGCCACGTTACCGTTATTTACCAGTGACAACTGTCACTGATATCCAACATATTCCCCGTTCACTTTTACTGATACTCATACACTCACAGCATACTGTTACTGATCTCCAACAAATTTCAAATTCTGTGTTTATGAAATATATCCTTAGCTCCCACTTACTGATATCTAATACCTGGAACTCCCTTCTACTGATATCTGACACATCGCACAACTTTACAGCATCTTGCACACTCACTACACCCTGTTGCTAAAATCTAATGCACTCAGATATCTTGTTCTGATATGAAAACACACAGCCTCATTACTGATATCTAACACTTTCCTGACTAAATTATTGATATCTTAAGTGCTCAGCACTCTAGGTTCCTCACATCAGGCAAGTCAGGTGGTGCTCCTGAAGTCGGGCAACGGCTCACTGGTTGTTCAAAAGCCAAGAAATGTGACTATAATCGCCAGTAATAACAGTTTCTCTGAGCTAAGTTGTGGTAAACTATCACCGCAAACAGTGAAGAGGTGAGAGAAGGTGAAGTTGACTCGAGGAATGAGCTGTGCTGGTGCATCGCAAAGTCGGAGCATAACGTGTTCGGGACGGTGTCAGAGCTGGAGTGAAGTTGAGGCGGAGGAGTTTCGGTGCCCGTTCACCTGAACCAGGAGCAAAATTAGCTCAATTAAGCACCGGGCCAATTTCGAGAGGCTCAGAACAGCTTCGGGCTTGGCAGCGAGGTCTAGACCCAGAGCATATCGCTGTGATGGGGCCTGGGTCCTAGTGCATGGCAAAATCCAGTACCAGGATGATTTAAATGCCAGACCAGACAGACTGGAAAGGCAGGGTGTCGGGACCGAGGGTGAGGCTCGGAACGATTCTTCTTGCTCTTTCGCGATGTTCATTCCTCTCTGTGGCGCAGAGGCTGCAAGACTGCTACACACTTCATATCTGTGAGCTTCGTGGCGATTTGGTCCGCTATCTGGTGAACTGAGACTGGGGCTGTGGGATTCGGGTCTATGGACTCAATTTCGTTCAGAATGCTGTTGTTTGCTTTTATTGTTTGCATGATTTGTGTTATCTTTTGTCTTTCTCTGCACATCGAGCGTTGGTCTATTTTCAATTAGATTCTTTAGGGTGTTCTGCTTTGTGGCTGCCTGTAAGCAGACTAATCTCAAGGTTGTATAATTTATACATATTTTGATAATAAATGAACTTTGAATCCAACATAGCCTGAGTTAATTTCTGATACCTAATGCATTTGACAAATGTAATTGACACCCAACATACTCAGTGATATACAAACACATCGCCAGCTCCTTTATACTCACTTCAAACCAACTCCAATTTCTCCACTATTGAAAACTCATTGATTCAAACAGCACAGAAATAATCCTTTGGTCCATTGAGTCTGTACCAGCCACCAACCAACCATTGACACAGGTCCAAATATTTCCCAAGAAATTCATCCCTGATTCTAGCCCTCACCCAACATACTTGGGGCAACTTACAGTGGTCAATTGTACACACTATTTGGATTTGGGATAAGATTATAGAACCTGGCGGATCTTGCTGAATCTGAAGCAGCTACTTCACTGACTGCACATTTATACCGACCTAAGTATCAGCAAATTACCCTGTTATTCATGTCTAACACAACCAGAGATTCGGTGGCATTTGTCACTCTTTGACCTCCCTGTTGCTGATTCCTAACTAATATCTAAAACCCTCCAAGATCACTTTTACTGATATATAGCACACTCCCAAATCTCTATTAGTCATACCTAAAACTCACTAACCACCCTGTTACTAATTCAAAGACACACAGCTTCCTGTCAATTGATATCATTACCGATATTGGATACTCACAAATCCTTATTACTGATATAAAACACGCACAGCTCCCTGTTACTGACATTTCATGGGGGAGGGGGGTAGATGTCAGAGTCCGGAACAAGAAATGGAAATCGGAATGGCTTTGATATCATTAACAAGCAGCTGGGAATGTGTTAGTAATTAGCAGTGAGGTGCTGGGAGAGTGTTTTACATAAGTATCATTGAGTTATGGGTGTTTGATATCAGTAACAGGGAGCTGTGAGTATTCGATATCAGTAACGGAGTTGTGAGTATTCGATAACAGTACAGCGAGTTGTGAGTGTTCAATATCAGTAACAGGGAGTTGTGATTGTTCAATATCAGTAACAGGGAGTTGTGACTGTTCAATATCAATAACAGGCAGTTGTGACTGTTCAATATCAGTAACAGGGAGTTGTGACTGTTCAATATCAATAACAGGCAGTTGTGACTGTTCAATATCAGTAACAGGGAGTTGTGACTGTTCAATATCAGTAACAGGGAGTTGTGATTGTTCAATATCAGTAACAGGGAGTTGTGACTGTTCAATATCAATAACAGGCAGTTGTGACTGTTCAATATCAGTAACAGGGAGTTGTGACTGTTCAATATCAATAACAGGCAGTTGTGACTGTTCAATATCAGTAACAGGGAGTTGTGACTGTTCAATATCAATAACAGGCAGTTGTGACTGTTCAATATCAGTAACAGGGAGTTGTGAGTGTTCAATATCAGTAACAGGGATCGGTGAGTGTTCGATATCATAGAACCATAGAACACTACAGTACAGTACAGGCCCTTCAGCCCTCCATGTTGTGCCGACCCATATAATCCTTAATAAAAAGGTACTAAACCCACACTACCCCATAACCTTCCATTTCTCTTTCATCCATGTGCCTGTCCAAGAGGCTCTTAAATACCCCTAATGTTTTAGCCTGGCAAGTCATTCCAGGCACTCACAAACCTCTGTGTAAAGAACTTACCCCTGATGTCTCCCCTAAACTTCCCTCCCTTGATTTTGTACATACGCCCTCTGGTGTTTGCTATTGGTGCCCTGGAAAACAGGTACTGACTATTCACCCTATCTATGCCTCTCATAATCTTGTAGACCTCTATCAAGTCCCCTCTCATTCTTCTACACTCCAAAGAGAAAAGTCCCAGCTCTGCTAACCTTGCTTCATATGACATGTTCTCCAAACCAGGCAACATCCTGGTAAATCTCCTCTGCACCCTCTCCATAGCTTTCACATCCTTTCTATAATGAGGTGACCAGAATTGAACACAATACTGTAAGTGCAGTCTCACCAGAGATTTGTAGAGTTGCAACATGACCTCTCTACTCTTGAACTCAATCCCCCTGTTAATGAAGCCTAGCATCCCATAGGCCTTCTTAACTGCCCTATCAACCTGTGCAGCGACCTTGAGGGATGTGTGGATTTGAACCCCAAGGTCCCTTTGTTCATCCACACTCTTAAGTAACTGAACATTAATTCTGTACTCAGTCTTCTGGTTTGTCCTTCCAAAATGCATCACCTCACACTTGTCCGGATTGAACTCCATCTGCCATTTTTCTGCCCAACTCTGCAGCCTGTCTATATCCTCTTGTAACCTTCGATCACCTACAGCTCCATCCACAACTCCTCCAATCTTCGTGTCATCCGCAAACTTACTCACCCATTCTTCTGCCTCTACGTTCAGGTCATTTATAAAAATCACAAATAGCAGGGGTCCCAGGGCAGATCCCTGTGGCACTCCACTAGTCACTGACCTCCAGGCAGAATACTTTCCTTCCACAACTACCCTCTGCTTTCTTCCTTTAAGACAAGTTTTTATCCAAACAGCCAAGGTTCCACTTATCCCATGCCTCATGACTTTCTGGATGAGTCTCTCATGAGGGACCTTGTCAAATGCTTTGCTAAAGTCCATGTAGACCACATCCACTGCCTCATCAATTTCTTTTGTTACCTCTTCAAAAAACTCAATCAGGCTCGTGAGGCACGATCTTCCCTTCACAAAGCCATGTTGACTATCCATGAGTAGACTGTACTCCTCCAAATGCTCGTAGATCCTATCCTTAACAGAAAGACATACTTTATTGATCCCGAGGGAAATTGGGTTTCATTACAGTCGCACCAAACAAGAATAGTGTAGAAATATAGAGATATAAAACCATAAATAATTAAATAATAATAAGTAAAATTATTCCAAGTGGAAATAAGTCCAGGACCAGTCTGTTGGCTCAGGGTGTCTGAGGGTGACACTCCAAGGGTGGAGTTGTAAAGTATAATGGCCACAGGCAGGAATGACTTCCTATGACACTCAGTGTTGCATTTCGGTGGAATGAGTTTCTCCTGTGCCTAACCAGTACATTATGGAGTGGATGGGAGACATTGTCCAAGATGGCATGCAACTTGGACAGAATCTTCTTTTCAGACACCACCGTCAGAGAGTCCAGTTCCACCCCCACAACACCACTGGCATTACAAATGAGTTTGTTGATTCAGTTGGTGTCCGCTACCCTCAGCCTGCTGCTCTAGCACACAACAGCACACATGACAGCACTGGCCACCACAGACTCTTAGAACTTCTTCAGCATCGTCCGGCAGATGTTAAAGGACCTCAGTCTCCTCAGGAAGTAGAAACGGCTCTGACCCTTCTTGTAGACAGCCTCAGTGTTCTTTGACCAGTACAGTTTATCGTCAATTTGTATCCCTGGGTGTTTGTAATCCTTTCCAAAGTTAAACACTTTACCATTTTGTCTGATTTTGTCCCTTTCAGGGATCCATTTGACATGGATCTGTGAGTGTTCGAAATCAGAGACACGGATCTGTCAGTGTTCGATATCAGAGACACGGATCTGCCAGTGTTCGATATCAGAGACACGGATCTGTGAGTGTTCGATATCAGAGACACGGATTTGTGAGTGTTCAAAATCAGAGACACAGATCTGTGAGTGTTCGATATCAGAGACACGGATCTGTTAGTGTTCGATATCAGAGACACGGATCTGTGAGTGTTCAAAATCAGAGACACGGATCTGTGAGTGTTTGAAATCAGTAACTGGGAGTTGTAATTGTTCGAAATCAGTGACATGGGTCTGTGAGTGTTCGATATCAGAGACACGGATCCCTGAGTGTTCGAAATCAGAGACACGGATCTGTGAGTGTTCGATATCAGAGACACGGATCTGTGAGTGTTCGAAATCAGAGACACAGATCTGTGAGTGTTTGAAATCAGTAACTGGGAGTTGTAATTGTTCGAAATCAGTGACAGGGATCTGTGGGTGTTCTTTTCTTTTTACAATATTTTTATTCAGAAGAAAAAACAAGATTTACAGAGTGCAACACAGAGATACATCTCAACATAAAGCGTGTACATTCATATATTGTAATAAAATTGATCAAAATGTTATAGCATATCACATAAAGGTACACCACTCCGTAATCAAAAATTAAAGATAGGTCATACATCATGAAATAAATTTTTTATATAAAAAAAGTCAACCCCCTACCAACTACCAAAGAAAAAAGCTGATGGATGATAATGGATAATTAGAAAAAAAACATTCGCTTAAGAAGAGAAGATAGAAATATACATAAAAGTCTGTGCACTGTTAAGCTTTATAAATTGGAAAAGTAATTTAGGAAAGGTCCCCAGATATCATAAAAAGATTGTTTCGAATTTAAGACTGAGCAGCAGATCTTTTCTAAATTTAAATACGACATTATATCACGTAGCCATTGAAGATGTGTAGGAGGGGTAGACTCCTTCCATTTAAGCAAGATTGCTCTTCTTGCTAAAAAAGGGGTAAAAACTAAAACCTGTAGGTTAGGAGTATTTAAAGTTATATCTTCATTTGCAATAATACCAAACAAGGCAGTAAGGGGATTTGGGTCAAATTGGACCCTAAAAAGTTGTGAGAAGGTATGGAATACTTCCCGCCAAAACTTTTCAATTTTAGGGCAAAACCAAAACATATGAATTAAAGAGGCATCAGCAGAGTTGCATTTATAACCAAGTGGAGAAACCTTTGGATAAAAACTGGACAGCTTCTGTTTAGAAATGTAAGCTCTATGAACCACTTTAAATTGTAGAAGAGAATGACGGGCACAGAAAGATGATTTATTAACCTGTTTAAGAATTTTATTCCATCTTTCATCAGAAATCTGACAGTTTAGGTCATCCTCCCAAGCTTTTTTTATTATATCTAAAAAGTCTTGTCTAGAATCAATCAACAAGTTATAAATACTGGTAATAGAACCATTAACAAAAGGTTTTAAATTTAAAAGATCATCCAGTAAATTTTTATCAGGACCTATAGGAAAAGTAGTTAATTGGGAACGTAAGATATCTCTAATTTGAAGGTATCTGTAAAAATGTGTTTTTGGCAGTGCAAATTTAGTTGACAATTAGTCAAATGAAGCAAGAGATTCTGAGATAAACAGGTCCCAAAAACACTTAATACCTAATTCATCCAAATCCTTAAGGACTTTATCAGTCATGGAAGGGATAAAAAAATAATTAAGGAGAATGGGAGATGATAATGAAAAATTCTCTAAACCAAAAAAATTTCTAAATTGAGACCAGATCCTTAAACTTTGCTTAACGATTATGTTATCTGTTGTTTTATTTGCTGAAAAAGAAGAGCATGATCCAAGAAGAGAGACAATAGAGGAATTTATTACAGAATTAACTTCTAAGGAGACCCATGATGGGCAATCTTTATGATAAATATAATAGGACCAGAAAGTAATATTCCTTATATTGGCAGCCCAATAGTAAAACCTAAAATTGGGTAGGGCTAGTCCACCCATCTCTTTATTTCTTTGTAAGTAAACTTTACTTAAACAAGCTTGTTTATTATTCTAAATATAAGAGGTTAAAATTGAATCTAAAGAATCAAAGTAGGTCTTAGGAATAAAAATAGGTAAGGCCTGAAAAATATATAAAAATTTAGGAAGAATCTTCATTTTAATCAAATTAATTTGGCCAATTAGGGATAAAGAAAGGGGAGAAAGCGTCTTTTTCACATAATTCAATAAGGGGTTTAAGTTTTCTTTAAATAAATTCTTGAAGGTTTTACTAATTGTTACACCTAGATATGTAAATTGACTTGTAACAACTTATCAGCGTATAATGAAATTTTATGAGTCATACCTTCCCTTAGTATACCAGAAATGCCCTTAGATTCTCGACAGGCTATTGCTCAGGGTTCTATAGCTAAAGCAAAAAGTAAAGGACTAAGAGGGCAACCTTGTCTAGTTCCCCGCTGTAATTTAAAGGGCTTAGAAATTTGAGAGTTAGTAATAACCTGAGCAGTAGGAGACAAGTAAATTAATTTAACACAATTAATAAAATTAGGCCCAAAATTAAACTTTTCTAAAGTCTTAAAAAGATAAATCCACTCAATCCTATTGAAGGCTTTTTCTGCATCTAGGGATAATATACACTCTGATATTTTTTGGATGGTGAATATATCATATTCAATAACTGATGTTTATTAAAATGTGAGTAATGATTTTTAATAAATCCTGTCTGGTCATGTGATATAAATATATAAATATGTGATGGTAAAATATTTGCAAGTCTTCAAGCTAAGATTTTGGATAAAATTTTTGCATCAACATTTAATAAAGAAATCGGTCTGTATGAAGAACATTCAGCTGGTTTTTTATTTTTTTTAAGAATAAGAGAAATAAACGCTTCATAAAAAGATTGAGGGAGTTTACCTGATTTAAAGGACTCTGATAAAACAGAGGATAAATAAGGTGTAAGTAACATAGTGAAAGTTTTATAAAACTCCCCAGGAAAGCCATCAGGTCCTGGGGTCTTACCAGAATGTAAAGCATGTATAGCCTCAGCCACTTCTTCATTGGAAATAGGCTGATCTAACTGTGTTAGACTATCAGCAGGCAATGTAGGAATGTTGATATTACTGAAAAAAGCATTCATGGGTATCATCTGAAGAAGAGTCAGACTGATACAACTTAAGGTAAAAGTCTTTAAATACGTTGTTAATTTCAGAATGGTCAGATATCTTAGTACCATTATCTTTAAAAATTTCAGTGATTTGACGATTAACTGTAAAAGATTTTAAACGATTGGCTAATAAACTATCTGTTCTATCCCCGTGAATGTAAAATTGAGTTTTATCTCTCAACAGCTGTCGTTCAATTGGGTAAGTCAGCAGAAGATTATACTTGGATTGGATTTCAATCTGCTTATTATATATACTTGGATCTGGAGACAGGGCATACTTTCGATCAAGATCTTTTAATATTGCTGTTAGGTCAGACCTTTCTTTGTCAGCTTTTTTCTTTATATAGGTAGAGTAAGAGATAATTTCTCCACGAATATATGCTTTTAAAGTATTCCAGTCTACGGTAACAGAAGTATCTCCTTTAAAATTTCCTTTAAAGAAAAAAGTAATATGGTTTTCCAAAAACTTTAGAAAATTTTTATCAGGTAACAATGATAAGTTAAAACGCCAACTTCTATTTGGTAAAGAGTAAACAGGTAATCTTAAAGCCAGAAGCACAGGTGCATGATCAGACAAAACAATCTCCTTATAATCACAGGATCGAACCAGTGGAAGCAAGTTTCTATCTATAAAAAAGTAGTCAATCTGAGAGTACATATGATGAACCTGAGAGAAATATGAATATTCCTTTTCTTGGGGGTGAAAAAAGCACCACACATTGGGAATACCACATTGAAATAGAAAAGATTTAAAAAGTAGGACTGATTTATTAGTGACAGGGGTTTTACTTAAAGAGCGGTTTAATATAGGGTCAAGACAAAAATTAAAATCTCCACCCATCACTAAGGAATACTGATTCAAATCAGGCAGAAAAGAAAAAAGACGTTCAAAGAACAAGGAGCCATCTGTATTTGGAGCGTATACATTTGCAAAAACCATTAGTTTATTCTCAAGACTACACGAAACAATAACAAAGCGGCCATTTGTATCAGAAATTACATGTTGAAGAAAGGATGCATTCTGATAGAGACTCCTCTCGATCTAGATTGAGAGGGTGAGTGAAAATGTATACCCTTCCATCCTTTGAAAGAACGTGAAATATCATCTTTACGAATATAGGTTTCTTGAAGAAAGATTATACGAGTTTTAAGTTTCTGGATATAAGAGAAAATCTTATTTTATTTAACAGGGTTATTTAGACCTTTCACATTAAAACTGAGTATATTAATAAAAGAATCCATCAAGTAATTTAGTAATGTATAAAAGGTAATCACAGACATGTAGATAGTGAATAAATAAAACAGTAAAAACATCCAATCAGCTTTCTGGAAGAACCCATTTTTCACCCTCCCTTCCCCCAAAGAGAGAAATCAGCCAAGGGAGGTTGAAGACTAAATCTAACGTTCCCAACCCAAAACTCCGGTGACTCCAGAAAATATATATGTATAGCTGTGCTGAATAAACGATTGTAAATATATACACACATATACAAAAACAAAATATCAAAGTAAATAAATTCGCTATTTACGGAAAAAAACCATGGGAAAATATAAGTATTAGTCTCGGTAAAAAGGAAAGACAATAAAATCAAATAGTAGAAAACAATAAGAAAAACAACATATACTTGTGGGTGCAAAAAAAAGGAATAAAGAAACAAATAGAAAATAATTAGAAGCAGTTTAGATAGCTTCCTACATGACTAATTTAAGGCATTCAAGGGAGAAAAAAACAAAATGACAAAATGGTAAAGTAATGAAAAAAACCAAAAAACCAGCAATAAGAAATATAGAATATTGTATACTATGGAAAAACAGTAAAAGACTGAAAGGTATATAAATAATCAAAAGATAGGAAAGATCAGAGTGAATTTAATGTAAAGCAAAACACCCTATAGTTTCATTCCTCAGTAATTGCTACATGTACACCCTACATAATTACTTTCAAAGGAAGATAAAAATCAACATAACACTGAAAGAATATAACGTATTGTTTAAAAAGAGCTGTGAAGAAGTAACATTAGAGGACCCATATAAAGGCGGAAAATAGCAAAAGAGAAAATGGATGCAGTCTGCCTGCGTATTTTGCATAGTTTGAAAGATAACAAGGCACCAATTACTTAATCAAACAAATAATTAAGGCTTCGTAAACCAATAAACCTTGTTATCAATGAAGCGCCAATTATTTGATTGAACACCTGAAATTAAAACATTTGGCATAAAGAGAAATAATCAAGGTTGAATTTAAGTATGGAGACTATGTAAAAAATTCTTAGCTTCTTCAGGCTTCGTAAACCAAGAAACCTTATTATCAGAAGTAGTAACCTTGAGTTTACATGGATCTCTGAGAGAAAGGCGACAGCCAAGCTTAAAAAGATCAGACATGACCTCTTTAAAAGCCTGTCTAGCTCTTAGAACTTCCGGTGGATAACCTTGAATGATCCGAAACTGTTGATCACGAAATTGTAATATGCGTTTCTTCCTTGATTCACAAAGGATCTGTTCTTTAATCTGATGGTCATAAAAGTGAATGATAATAGAGCGAGGTTTGGCAGGATCCCAATTAGGCGGGGTAACTCGGTGAACGCGCTCAAATTTTGGTAGTTCCAATAATATATCAGGGAATAAATCTTGCAGCATTTGAGCACAAAAATCGATAGGATGATTACCCTCCAGATTTTCAGGAAGCCCAAGAATTCTGATATTGCACCTTTGGTTCCTGGTCTCCAAATCTGTCAGTTTCTTCAGTAACGCGTCGTATTTTTTAAGTTGTTCCTTAGAAATTTTCTTGAAACCTTCAATATCCTTCTGCAACACCGGCAGAGATTCTTCGTGTAGCTCAATACGAATTTCATGGTCATTCACAGTCCGCGGTATACTTCCAAGTTTCCGATTATCCGTTTTCAGTTCAGATTTAACCAGGTTGAAGGAATTCTGTAACAAGTCAAACGTGGATTCCAAGTCATCCAATATATCTAATTTTTCGAGTTTCTCTGACATTTGTTGAAACATTTTAGACAAAGTCTCCAAAGTAGCCCTTTTTTAGAGTGTTTTCTACTCATGGTGCTCTCACCGAGACAGGTTTAAACAGCAAAGTAAGTGAATAATTTCGGAGCACGTAGCTACTGCAACCTACTCCATTACAGCCACCGGAAGTTTCCAGATCTGTGAGTGTTTGATATCAGTGACAGAGAGTTCTAAGTATTCAAAACCCGTGACAGGGCTCTGTGAGTGTTCGACATCAGTGACGGGGATCGGTGAGTGTTCACTATCAGTTACAGGGATCGGTGAGTGTTCGACATCAGTGACGGGGATCGGTGAGTGTTCACTATCAGTGACAGGGAACGGTGAGTATTTGACATCAGTAACGGAGTTGTGAGTATTCAACATCAGTGACAGGGAACGGTGAGTGTTCGACATCAGTGACAGGGATCGGTGAGTGTTCACTATCAGTGACAGGGATGGTGAGTATTCGACATCAGTAACAGAGTTGTGAGTATTCGACATCAGTGACAGGGATCGGTGAGTGTTCACTATCAGTGACAGGGATGGTGAGTATTCGACATCAGTAACAGAGTTGTGAGTATTCGACATCAGTGACAGGGATCGGTGAGTGTTCACTATCAGTGACAGGGAACGGTGAGTATTCGACATCAGTAAATGAGTTGTGAGTATTCGACATCAGTGACAGGGATCGGTGAGTGTTCACTATCAGTGACAGGGAACGGTGAGTATTCGACATCAGTAAATGAGTTGTGAGTATTCGACATCAGTGACAGGGATCGGTGAGTGTTCGACATCAGTGACAGAGATCGGTGAGTGTTCACTATCAGTGACAGGGAACCTTGAATGTTCACTATTAGTGACAGGGATCGGTGAGTGTTCAACATCAGTGACGGGGATCGGTGAGTGTTCACTATCAGTTACAGGGATCGGTGAGTGTTCGACATCAGTGACAGGGATCGGTGAGTGTTCACTATCAGTTACAGGGATCGGTGAGTGTTTGACATCAGTGACGGGGATAGGTGTGTGTTCACTATCAGTGACAGGGAACGGTGAGTATTTGACATCAGTAACGGAGTTGTGAGTATTCAACATCAGTGACAGGGAACGGTGAGTGTTCAACATCAGTGACAGGGATCGGTGAGTGTTCACTATCAGTGACAGGGATCGGTGAGTGTTCGACATCAGTGACAGTGATCGGTGAGTTTTCAACATCAGTGACAGGGATCGGTGAGTGTTCACTATCAGTGACAGGGAACGGTGAGTATTCGACATCAGTAACGGAGTTGTGAGTGTTCGACATCAGTGACAGGGATCGGTGAGTGTTCACTATCAGTTACAGGGATCGGTGAGTGTTCGACATCAGTGACGGGGATCGGTGAGTGTTCACTATCAGTGACAGGGAACGGTGAGAGTTCGACATCAGTGACAGGGATCGGTGAGTGTTCACTATCAGTGACAGGGAACGGTGAGTATTCGACATCAGTAACGGAGTTGTGAGTATTCGACATCAGTGACAGGGATCGGTGAGTGTTTACTATCAGTTACAGGGATCGGTGAGTGTTCGACATCAGTGACAGGGATCAGTCAGTGTTCGATATCCGTAATGGATCGGTGAGTGATCGATACCAGTAGAGGGAGTAGTAAGTGTTCAATATCAGTAACAGAGAGTTCTAAGTATTCGAAACAAGTGATGGTGATCTGTGAGTGTTGGATATCAGTGACGGGTGTCTGTGAGTGTTGGATATCAGTAACAGGGAGTTGTGAGTGTCTAATATCGGTAACGGAGTTGTGCGTATTTATCAGTAACAGTGAGTTGGGAGTGTTCAGTATCAGTGACAGAGATCTCTCAGTGTTCAATATCTGTGACAGGGATCTATGAGTGTTGGATATCAGTGAGAAGGATGTGTGAGTGTTTGATATCAGTTATGTATCGGTGAGTGATCGATGTTAGTGACAGGGATCGGTGAGTTTTCGATATCAGTGATATGGATGTGTGAGTGTTAAATATCATTGAGAGGCATCCGTGTTTGTATGAAATCAGTAATGGATCTGTGAGTTTTCGATATCATTGACCGGTTTCTCTGAGTGCTGGATATCAGTAGCAGAGAGTTGTGAGTGTCTAATATCAGTAACAGTGAGTAGTAAGTGTTTGATATCAGTGACAGAATTCTGTCAGTGTTTGTTATCAGTGACATGGATCTGTGAGTGTTTGATATCAGTGACAGGGATCTGTGAGTGTTTGTTATCAGTGACAGGGATCTGTGAGTGTTTGATATCAGTGACAGGGATCTGTGAGTGTTTGATATCAGTGACAGGGATCTGTGAGTGTTTGATATCAGTGACAGGGATCTGTGAGTGTTTGTTATCAGTGACAGGGATCTGTGAGTGTTTGATATCAGTGACAGGGATCTGTGAGTGTTTGATATCAGTGACAGGGATCTGTGAGTGTTCGTTATCAATGACATGGATCTGTGAGTGTTTGATATCAGTGACAGGGATCTGTGAGTGTTTGATATCAGTGACAGGGATCTGTGAGTGTTTGTTATCAGTGACAGGGATCTGTGAGTGTTTGATATCAGTGACAGGGATCTGTGAGTGTTTGATATCAGTGACAGGGATCTGTGAGTGTTCGATATCAATGACATGGATCTGTGAGTGTTTGATATCAGTGACAGAATTCTGTGAGTGTTTGTTATCAATGACATGGATCTGTGAGTGTTTGATATCAGTGACAGGGATCTGTGATTGTTCGATTTTGTCATGGTTTCTTGAAATAACCAGGAGATGCAGAAGATTCTTTGAGAAATTTAAGCTTTTATTTGCAACCAAAAGCTGAGACAATTAATGAACGTGTCACTAATTGCCCGCCGAGCCTAGTACACAGTATTCTTTATAGTACTTTCTTATCTCAGTTACATTAGCATATACTTGTTCTCGTGCCTTGACTGGTTTTCATACCATCGCACGATCCTGTCTAGTCTACTGCTTGGAACACGTGTCCCCCTTCCCGGCTTTGACTGGTTTTCATACCATAACATCACTCCACGACCCTGTCTATCACTGTTATCTCTACATGTTTACTTTCACTGTTAGCTGCATTCTCAAGGCACTGATGCATTCAATAGTACAGAGACAATACAGAGGTTACATTGTGGCCAATAAATTGGATACATAGCAAATAGCAAACACAATGCTGGCCACATAGTTCTGGCCACACAGCAAACGTTGCAACTTTATTCTCCAATAATATCAGTGACAGATGTCTATCAGTGTTTGACATCAGTAACAGGGAGTTGACAGTGTTCAATATCAGTGACATATCTCTCAGTGTTCACTATCAGTGACAGTGATGTTTGACTGTTTGATATCAGTGAAAGGGATCTGTGAATGTTCGATATCAGTAACAGGGATCTGTGAGTGTTCACTATCAGTAACAGGGATCTGTGAGTGTTCACTGTCAGTGACAGGGAACCTTGAGTGTTCGACATCAGTGACAGGGAACCTTGAATGTTCACTATCAGTGACAAGGAACGGTGAGTGTTCGACATCAGTGACAGGGATCGGTGAGTGTTCGACATCAGTGACAGTGATCGGTGAGTGTTCAACATCAGTAACGGATCGGTGAGTGATCGACATCAGTGACAGGGATCGGTGAGCGTTCACTATCAGTGACAGGGATCGGTGAGTGTTCGACATCAGTGACAGTGATCGGTGAGTATTCGACATCAGTGACAGGGATCGGTGAGTGTTCACTATCAGTGACAGGGATCGGTGAGTGTTCGACATCAGTGACAGTGATCTATGAGTGTTCGACATCAGTGACAGTGATCGGTGAGTGTTCAACATCAGTGACAGGGATCGGTGAGCGTTCACTATCAGTGACAGGGATCGGTGAGTGTTCGACATCAGTGACAGGGATCGGTGAGTATTCGACATCAGTGACAGGGATCGGTGAGTGTTCACTATCCGTGACAGGGATCGGTGAGTGTTCGACATCAGTAACGGACTTGTGAGTATTCGATAACAGTACAGGGAGTTGTGAGTGTTCAATTTCGGTATCAGGTAGTTGTAAGTATTCAAAATCAGTGACAGGCATCTGTGAGTGATTGACATCAGTGACAGGGAACGGTGAGTGTTCGACATCAGTGACAGGGATCGGTGAGTTTTCACTATCAGTGACAGGGATCGGTGAGTGTTCGACATCAGTAACGGACTTGTGAGTATTCGATAACAGTACAGGGAGTTGTGAGTGTTCAATTTCGGTATCAGGTAGTTGTAAGTATTCAAAATCAGTGACAGGCATCTGTGAGTGATTGACATCAGTGACAGGGAACGGTGAGTGTTCGACATCAGTGACAGGGATCGGTGAGTGTTCGACATCAGTGACAGGAATCGGTGAGTATTCGACATCAGTGACAGGGAACGGTGAGTGTTCGACATCAGTGACAGGAATCGGTGAGTGTTCGACATCAGTGACAGGAATCGGTGAGTGTTCGACATCAGTGACAGGGATCGGTGAGTGTTCGATAACAGTACAGGGAGTTGTGAGTGTTCGATAACAGTACAGGGAGTTGTGAGTGTGATATGTCAGTAAAAAGGATCTAGGAAAGTTTTGGATATCCACATCAAGTAACTGGGAGGTCTTTCTTATGACAATAACTGGGAGCTTTGAGAGTCTCATATGTAACCAGGTGCTGTGAGTTTTTGATATCTGTAATGGAGTTTGGAGCTGGAAATGTGTTAGTAATTAGTTACAGGCAGCTATGAGAGCGTTTTATATCAGAATGGAGTTTGGAGTCTGTTTGTTATCAGCAAAAAGGAGTGGTGAGAGATTATTATCAGTAACAGGGAGCTGTGACTCTTTGAATCATCTAACAGTGAGTTGTGAGTGTTCGATATCAGTAATGGATCTGTCCGTGTTCAATATCAGTAACAGGGATCTGTGAGTGTTCGATCTCAGTAACAGGGATCTGTCAGTGTTCGATATGAGTGAGAGGCATCCGTGTTTGTTCGAAATCAGTAATGGATCTGTGAGTTTTCGATATCAGTGACCACGTTTTCTGTGTGCTCAATATCAGTAACAGGGAGTTGTAATTGTTCGTTATCAGTGACAGGGATCTGTGAGAGTTCGATATCAGTGACAGGGATTGGTGAGTTTTCAATATCAGTGATATGGATATGTGAGTGTCTAATATAAGTAACGGTGTTGTGAGTATTTGATATCAGTAGCAGTGATCTGTGAGTGTTCGATATTAGTGATAGGGACTGTCAGTTTTCGATATCAGTAATGGATGTGTGAGTGCTAGATATCAGTAACAGCGAGTTGTGAGTGTTCATTATCCATAACAGGGAGCTGTGAGTGTTCAATATGAGTGACATGGAGTTATAATTCTTCGAATTTAGTAACGGATCGGTGAGTGTTCGACATCAGTGACAGGGATCGGTGAGTGTTCGACATCAGTGACAGGGATCTCTGAGTGTTCAACATCAGTGACAGGGATCGGTGAGAGTTCGACATCAGTTACAGGGATCGGTGAGAGTTCGACATCAGTGACAGGGATCTGTGTGTGTTCGACATCAGTGACAGGGATCAGTGAGAGTTCGACATCAGTGACAGGGATCTGTGAGTGTTCGACATCAGTGACAGGGATCGGTGAGTGTTCGACATCAGTGACAGGGATCGGTGAGTGTTCGCTATCAGTGGCAGGGTTTCTGTCAGTGTTTGATATCAGTAATGGATTTGTGAGTGCTAGATATCAGTAACAGCGAGTTGTGAGTGTTCATTATCCATAACAGGGAGTTGTGAGTGTTCAATATCAGTGACAGGGATCGGTGAGTGTTCAATATCAGTGACAGGGATCTGTCAGTGTTTGATATCAGTGAGAGGGATCTGTGAGTGTTCGATCTTAGTGACAGGAATCTGTCAGTGTTCGATATCAGTGACAGGGATCTGTGAGTGTTCAATATCAGTAACAGCGAGCTGTACGTGTTGAAGTTCAGTAACAGGTGTAGGTGTAAGTATTCAAAATCAGTGACTGGGATATTTGAGTGTTCGATATCAGTGACAGGGATCTGTCAGTGTTCGATATCAGCGACAGGAACCGGTGAGTGTTCGACATCAGTGACAGGGATCTGTCAATGTTCAATATCAGTAATGGATCTGTGTGAGTTCGTTATCAGAAACCTGGAGTTGTAAGAGTTCAATTTCAGTAACAGATGTAGGTGTAAGTATTCGAAATCAGTGGCTGGGATATTTGAGTGTTCGATGTCAGTGAGAGGGATCTGTGAGTGTTTGATACCAGCAACATGTTTTCTGTCAGTGTTCGATATCAGTGACAAGGATCGGTGAGTGTTCGATATCAGTGACAGGGATCTGTGAGTGTTCCATATCAGTGCCAGGAATCTGTCAGTGTTCGATATCAGTGAGAGGGATCGGTGCGTGTTCGATATCAGTGAGAGGGATCTGTCAGTGTTCGATATCAGTGAGAGGGATCTGTGAGTGCTTGGTGTCAGTGACAGGGATCTGTCACTGTTCGATATCGGTAATGGATCTGTGAGTGTTTAATATCAGTAACAGGGAGCTGTATGTGTTGAATTTCAGTAACAGTTGTAGGTGTAAGTATACAAAATCAGTGACAGGGGTCTGTGAGTGTTCGATATCAGTGACAAGGATCTGCGAGTGATCGATATCACTGACAGGGAAGTGTTAGTGTTCGATACCTGTAATAGATCGGTGAGTGTTCGATGTTAGTGACAGAGATCTGTGAGTCATCGATATCAGTGACAGGGATCTGTGAGTGTTCGATATCTGTGGCAAGGATACTGTCAGTGTTCGATATCAGTGAGAGGGATCTGTCAGGGATCAATATCAGTAATGAATCTGTGAGTGTTCGATATCAGTGACAAGGATACTGTCAGTGTTCGATATCAGTGAGAGGGATCTGTCAGGGATCAATATCAGTAATGAATCTGTGAGTGTTCGATATCAGTGACAAGGATACTGTCAGTGTTCGATATCAGTGAGAGGGATCTGTGAGTGTTCAATATCAGTGACAGGGTTTCTGTCAGTGTTCGATATCAGTGACAAGGATACTGTCAGTGTTTGATATCAGTGACAGGGATCTGTCACAGTTCGATAACAGTAATGGATTTGTGAGTGTTTGATATCAGTGACAGGGATCTGTGAGTGTTCAACATCAGTGACAGGGATCGGTGAGAGTTCGACATCAGTGACAGGGATCGGTGAGTGTTCGACATCAGTGACAGGGATCGGTGAGTGTTCGATATCAGTGACAGGGTTTCTGTCAGTGTTTGATATCAGTGACAAGGATCTGTGAGTGTTCGATACCAGTAATGGATTGGTGAAAGTTCGATGTTAGTGACAGAGATCTGTGAGTCTTCGATATCAGTGATAGGGATCTGTGAGTCTTCGATATCAGTGACAGGGATCTGTGAGTCTTTGATATCAGTGACAGGGATTGGTGAGTTTTCAATATCTGTGATATGGATATGTGAGTGTCTAATATAAGTAACGGTGTTGTGAGTATTTGATATCAGTAGCAGTGATCTGTGAGTGTTCAATATCAGTGACAGAGATCTGTCAGAGTTTGATATTAGTGATAGGGACTGTGAGTTTTCGATATCAGTATTGGATCTGTGAGTGTTAGATATCAGTAACAGCGAGTTGTGAGTGTTCATTATCCGTAACAGGAAGTTGTGAGTGTTCGATATGAGTGACATGGAGTTATAATTCTTCGAAATCAGTAACGGATTGGTGAGTGTTCGATATCAGTGACAGGGATCGGTGAGAGTTCGACATCAGTGACAGGGATCGGTGAGTGTTCGACATCAGTGACAGGGATCGGTGAGAGTTCGACATCAGTGACAGGGATTGGTGAGTTTTCAATATCAGTGATATGGATATGTGAGTGTCTAATATAAGTAACGGTGTTGTGAGTATTTGATATCTGTAGCTGTGATCTGTGAGTGTTTGATATTAGTGATAGGGACTGTGAGTTTTCAATATCAGTAATGGATCTGTGAGTGCTAGATATCAGTAACAGCGAGTTGTGAGTGTTCATTATCCATAACAGGGAGTTATGAGTGTTCAATATGAGTGACATGGAGTTATAATTCTTCGAAATCAGTAACGGATCGGTGAGTGTTCGACATCAGTGACAGGGATCGATGAGTGTTCGACATCAGTAACAGGGAGTTGACAGTGTTCAATATCAGTGACATATCTCTCAGTGTTCACTATCAGTGACAGTGATGTTTGACTGTTCGATATCAGTGACAGTGATCTGTGAGTGTTCGATATCAGTGAAAGGGATCTGTGAATGTTCGATATCAGTAACAGGGATCTGTGAGTGTTCGATATGAGTGAGAGGCATCCGTGTTTGTTCGAAATCAGTAATGGATCTGTGAGTTTTCGATATCAGTGACCGCGTTTTCTGTGCGCTCAATATCAGTAACAGGGAGTTGTAATTGTTCGTTATCAGTAACAGGGAGTTGTAATTGTTCGTTATCAGTGACAGGGATCAGTGAGTCTTCGATATCAGTGACAGGGATCTGTGAGTCTTCGATATCAGTGACAGGGATTGGTGAGTTTTCAATATCAGTGATATGGATATGTGAGTGTCTAATATCAGTAACGGTGTTGTGAGTATTTGATATCAGTAGCAGTGATCTGTGAGTGTTCGGTATTAGTGATAGGGACTGTGAGTTTTCGATATCAGTAATGGATCTGTGAGTGCTAGATATCAGTAACAGCAAGTTGTGAGTGTTCATTTTCCATAACAGGGAGTTGTGAGTGTTCAATATGAGTGACATGGAGTTATAATTCTTCGAATTCAGTAACGGATCGTTGAGTGTTCGACATCAGTGACAGGGATCGATGAGTGTTCAACATCAGTGACAGGGATCTGTGAGTGTTCAACATCAGTGACAGGGATCGTTGAGAGTTCGACATCAGTGACAGGAATCGGTGAGTGTTCGACATCAGTTACAGGGATCGGTGAGTGTTTGACATCAGTGACGGGGATAGGTGTGTGTTCACTATCAGTGACAGGGAACGGTGAGTATTTGACATCAGTAACGGAGTTGTGAGTATTCAACATCAGTGACAGGGAACGGTGAGTGTTCAACATCAGTGACAGGGATCGGTGAGTGTTCACTATCAGTGACAGGGATCGGTGAGTGTTCGACATCAGTGACAGTGATCGGTGAGTTTTCAACATCAGTGACAGGGATCGGTGAGTGTTCACTATCAGTGACAGGGAACGGTGAGTATTCGACATCAGTAACGGAGTTGTGAGTGTTCGACATCAGTGACAGGGATCGGTGAGTGTTCACTATCAGTTACAGGGATCGGTGAGTGTTCGACATCAGTGACGGGGATCGGTGAGTGTTCACTATCAGTGACAGGGAACGGTGAGAGTTCGACATCAGTGACAGGGATCGGTGAGTGTTCACTATCAGTGACAGGGAACGGTGAGTATTCGACATCAGTAACGGAGTTGTGAGTATTCGACATCAGTGACAGGGATCGGTGAGTGTTTACTATCAGTTACAGGGATCGGTGAGTGTTCGACATCAGTGACAGGGATCAGTCAGTGTTCGATATCCGTAATGGATCGGTGAGTGATCGATACCAGTAGAGGGAGTAGTAAGTGTTCAATATCAGTAACAGAGAGTTCTAAGTATTCGAAACAAGTGATGGTGATCTGTGAGTGTTGGATATCAGTGACGGGTGTCTGTGAGTGTTGGATATCAGTAACAGGGAGTTGTGAGTGTCTAATATCGGTAACGGAGTTGTGCGTATTTATCAGTAACAGTGAGTTGGGAGTGTTCAGTATCAGTGACAGAGATCTCTCAGTGTTCAATATCTGTGACAGGGATCTATGAGTGTTGGATATCAGTGAGAAGGATGTGTGAGTGTTTGATATCAGTTATGTATCGGTGAGTGATCGATGTTAGTGACAGGGATCGGTGAGTTTTCGATATCAGTGATATGGATGTGTGAGTGTTAAATATCATTGAGAGGCATCCGTGTTTGTATGAAATCAGTAATGGATCTGTGAGTTTTCGATATCATTGACCGGTTTCTCTGAGTGCTGGATATCAGTAGCAGAGAGTTGTGAGTGTCTAATATCAGTAACAGTGAGTAGTAAGTGTTTGATATCAGTGACAGAATTCTGTCAGTGTTCGTTATCAGTGACATGGATCTGTGAGTGTTTGTTATCAGTGACAGGGATCTGTGAGTGTTCGATATCAGTGACAGGGATCTGTGAGTGTTTGATATCAGTGACAGGGATCTGTGAGTGTTTGTTATCAATGACATGGATCTGTGAGTGTTTGTTATCAGTGACAGAATTCTGTCAGTGTTTGTTATCAGTGACATGGATCTGTGAGTGTTTGATATCAGTGACAGGGATCTGTGAGTGTTTGTTATCAGTGACAGGGATCTGTGAGTGTTCGATATCAATGACAGAATTCTGTGAGTGTTTGTTATCAATGACATGGATCTGTGAGTGTTTGATATCAGTGACAGGGATCTGTGAGTGTTTGTTATCAGTGACAGGGATCTGTGAGTGTTCGATATCAATGACATGGATCTGTGAGTGTTTGATATCAGTGACAGGGATCTGTGATTGTTCGATTTTGTCATGGTTTCTTGAAATAACCAGGAGATGCAGAAGATTCTTTGAGAAATTTAAGCTTTTATTTGCAAACAAAAGCTGAGACAATTAATGAACGTGTCACTAATTGCCCGCCGAGCCTAGTACACAGTATTCTTTATAGTACTTTCTTATCTCAGTTACATTAGCATATACTTGTTCTCGTGCCTTGACTGGTTTTCATACCATCGCACGATCCTGTCTAGTCTACTGCTTGGAACACGTGTCCCCCTTCCCGGCTTTGACTGGTTTTCATACCATAACATCACTCCACGACCCTGTCTATCACTGTTATCTCTACATGTTTACTTTCACTGTTAGCTGCATTCTCAAGGCACTGATGCATTCAATAGTACAGAGACAATACAGAGGTTACATTGTGGCCAATAAATTGGATACATAGCAAATAGCAAACACAATGCTGGCCACATAGTTCTGGCCACACAGCAAACGTTGCAACTTTATTCTCCAATAATATCAGTGACAGATGTCTATCAGTGTTTGACATCAGTAACAGGGAGTTGACAGTGTTCAATATCAGTGACATATCTCTCAGTGTTCACTATCAGTGACAGTGATGTTTGACTGTTTGATATCAGTGAAAGGGATCTGTGAATGTTCGATATCAGTAACAGGGATCTGTGAGTGTTCACTATCAGTAAAAGGGATCTGTGAGTGTTCACTATCAGTAACAGGGATCGGTGAGTGTTCACTATCAGTGACAGGGATCGGTGAGTGTTCACTATCAGTAACAGGGATCTGTGAGTGTTCACTGTCAGTGACAGGGAACCTTGAGTGTTCGACATCAGTGACAGGGAACCTTGAATGTTCACTATCAGTGACAAGGAACGGTGAGTGTTCGACATCAGTGACAGTGATCGGTGAGTGTTCAACATCAGTGACAGGGATCAGTGAGCGTTCACTATCAGTGACAGGGATCGGTGAGTGTTCGACATCAGTGACAGGGATCGGTGAGTATTCGACATCAGTGACAGGGATCGGTGAGTGTTCACTATCAGTGACAGGGATCGGTGAGTGTTCAACATCAGTGACAGGGATCAGTGAGCGTTCACTATCAGTGACAGGGATCGGTGAGTGTTCGACATCAGTGACAGGGATCGGTGAGTATTCGACATCAGTGACAGGGATCGGTGAGTGTTCACTATCCGTGACAGGGATCGGTGAGTGTTCGACATCAGTAACGGACTTGTGAGTATTCGATAACAGTACAGGGAGTTGTGAGTGTTCAATTTCGGTATCAGGTAGTTGTAAGTATTCAAAATCAGTGACAGGCATCTGTGAGTGATTAACATCAGTGACAGGGAACAGTGAGTGTTCGACATCAGTGACAGGGAACGGTGAGTGTTCGACATCAGTGACAGGAATCGGTGAGTGTTCGACATCAGTGACAGGGATCGGTGAGTGTTCACTATCAGTGACAGGGATGGTGAGTATTCGACATCAGTAACAGAGTTGTGAGTATTCGACATCAGTGACAGGGATCGGTGAGTGTTCACTATCAGTGACAGGGAACGGTGAGTGTTCGACATCAGTGACAGGAATCGGTGAGTGTTCGACATCAGTGACAGGAATCGGTGAGTGTTCGACATCAGTGACAGGGATCGGTGAGTATTCGATAACAGTACAGGGAGTTGTGAGTGTTCGATAACAGTACAGGGAGTTGTGAGTGTGATCTAGGAAAGTTTTGGATATCCACATCAAGTAACTGGGAGGTCTTTCTTATGACAATAACTGGGAGCTTTGAGAGTCTCATATGTAACCAGGTGCTGTGAGTTTTTGATATCTGTAATGGAGTTTAGAGCTGGAAATGTGTTAGTAATTAGTTACAGGCAGCTATGAGAGCGTTTTATATCAGAATGGAGTTTGGAGTCTGTCTGTTATCAGCAAAAAGGAGCGGTGAGAGATTATTATCAGTAACAGGGAGCTGTGACTCTTTGAATCATCTAACAGTGAGTTGTGAGTGTTCGATATCAGTAATGGATCTGTCCGTGTTCAATATCAGTAACAGGGATCTGTGAGTGTTCGATCTCAGTAACAGGGATCTGTCAGTGTTCGATATCAGTGACAGGGATCTGTGAGTGTTCGATCTTAGTGACAGGAATCTGTCAGTGTTTGATATCAGTGACAGGGATCTGTGAGTGTTCAATCTCAGTGACAAGGATCTGTCAGTGTTCGATATCAGTCATGGAACTGTGAGTGTTCTATATCAGTACAGGGAGTTGTAAGTGTTCAATATCAGTGACAAGGAGCTGTGAATGTTCGATATCAGTGACGGGGATCTGTGAGTGTTCGATTTCAGTAAGGGATCTGTGAGTGTTCGATTTCAGTGACAGGGAGCTGTGAGTGCTCAGTATAAGTGACAGATCTGTTAGTGTTCGGTATCAGTAACAGGGATCTGAGAGTATTCGACATCAGTGACAGGGATCAGTGAGTGTTCGATATCAGTGACGGGGATCTGTGAGTGTTCGATATCAGTGACGGGGATCTGTGAATGTTCGATATCAGTAACAGGGATCTGTGAGTGTTCGATATGAGTGAGAGGCATCCGTGTTTGTTCGAAATCAGTAATGGATCAGTGAGTTTTCGATATCAGTGACCGCATTTTCTGTGTGCTCAATATCAGTAACAGGGAGTTGTAATTGTTCGTTATCAGTGACAGGAATCTGTGAGTCTTCGATATCAGTGACAGGGATTGGTGAGTCTTCGATATCAGTGACAGGGATTGGTGAGTTTTCAATATCAGTGATATGGATATGTGAGTGTCTAATATAAGTAACTGTGTTGTGAGTATTTGATATCAGTAGCAGTGATCTGTGAGTGTTCGATATCAGTGACAGAGATCTGTCAGAGTTTGATATTAGTGACAGGGAGCTGTCAATGTTCGATATCAGTAATGGATCTGTGAGTGCTCGATATCAGTGACAGGGATTGGTGAGTTTTCAATATCTGTGATATGGATATGTGAGTGTCTAATATAAGTAACGGTGCTGTGAGTATTTGATATCAGTAGCAGTGATCTGTGAGTGTTTGATATTAGTGATAGGGACTGTGAGTTTTCGATATCAGTAATGGATGTGTGAGTGCTAGATATCAGTAACATCGAGTTGTGAGTGTTCATTATCCATAACAGGAAGTTGTGAGTGTTCAATATGAGTGACATGGAGTTATAATTCTTCGAAATCAGTAACGGATCGGTAAGTGTTCGACATCAGTGACAGGGATCGGTGAGTGTTCGACATCAGTAACAGGGAGTTTACAGTGTTCAATATCAGTGACATATCTCTCAGTGTTCACTATCAGTGACAGTGATGTTTGACTGTTCGATATCAGTGAAAGGGATCTGTGAATGTTCGATATCAGTAACAGGGATCTGTGAGTGTTCGATATGAGTGAGAGGCATCCGTGTTTGTTTGAAATCAGTAATGGATCTGTGAGTTTTCAATATCAGTGACCGCATTTTCTGTGTGCTCAATATCAGTAACAGGGAGTTGTAATTGTTCGTTATCAGTGACAGGAATCTGTGAGTGTTCGATATCAGTGACAGGGATCGATGAATGTTCGATATCAGTGACAGGATTCTGTGAGTGTTTGATATCACTAACAGAGATTTGTGAGTGTTCAATATTAGTAACTGGGAGTTGTAATTGTTCGAAATCAGTGACAGGGATCTGTGAGTGCTCAGTATAAGTGACAGATCTGTTAGTGTTTGGTATCAGTAACAGGGATCTGAGAGTATTCGACATCAGTGACAGGGATCAGTGAGTGTTCGATATCAGTGACGGGGATCTGTGAGTGTTCGATATCAGTGACGGGGATCTGTGAATGTTCGATATCAGTAACAGGGATCTGTGAGTGTTCGATATGAGTGAGAGGCATCCGTGTTTGTTTGAAATCAGTAATGGATCTGTGAGTTTTCGATATCAGTGACCGCGTTTTCTGTGTGCTCAATATCAGTAACAGGGAGTTGTAATTGTTCGTTATCAGTGACAGGGATCTGTGAGTCTTCGATATCAGTGACAGGGATTGGTGAGTTTTCAATATCAGTGATATGGATATGTGAGTGTCTAATATAAGTAATGGTGTTGTGAGTATTTGATATCAGTAGCAGTGATCTGTGAGTGTTCGATATTAGTGATAGAGACTGTGAGTTTTCGATATCAGTAATGGATGTGTGAGTGCTAGATATCAGTAACAGCGAGTTGTGAGTGTTCATTATCCATAACAGGGAGTTGTGAGTGTTCAATATGAGTGACATGGAGTTATAATTCTTCGAATTCAGTAACGGATCGGTGAGTGTTCGACATCAGTGACAGGGATCGGTGAGTGTTCGACATCAGTGACAGGGATCTGTGAGTGTTCAACATCAGTGACGGGGATCTGTGAGAGTTCAATATCTGTTACAGGGATCTGTAAGTGTTCGATATCAGTGACAGGGATCTGTGAGTGTTCGATATCAGTGACAGGGATCGATGAATGTTCGATATCAGTGACAGGGATCTGTGAGTGTTCGATATCAGTGACAGGGATCGATGAATGTTCGATATCAGTGACAGGATTCTGTGAGTGTTTGATATCACTAACAGAGAGTTGTGAGTGTTCAATATTAGTAACTGGGAGTTGTAATTGTTCGAAATCAGTGACAGGGATCTGTGAGTGTTCGATATCAAGAACAGGGATCTGAGAGTATTTGAGATCAGCGACAGGGAACGGTGAGTGTTCAACATCAGTGACAGGGATCAGTCAGTGTTCGATATCCGTAATGGATCGGTGAGTGATCGATACCAGTAGAGGGAGTAGTAAGTTTTCAATATCAGTAACAGAGAGTTCTAAGCATTCGAAACAAGTGATGGTGATCTGTGAGTGTTGGATATCAGTGACGGGTGTCTGTGAGTGTTGGATATCAGTAACAGGGAGTTGTGAGTGTCTAATATCGGTAACGGAGTTGTGCGTATTTATCAGTAACAGTGAGTTGGGAGTGTTCAGTATCAGTGACAGAGATCTCTCAGTGTTCAATATCTGTGACAGGGATCTATGAGTGTTGGATATCAGTGAGAAGGATGTGTGAGTGTTTGATATCAGTTATGTATCGGTGAGTGTTCGATGTTAGTGACAGGGATCGGTGAGTTTTCGATATCAGTGATATGGATGTGTGAGTGTTAAATATCATTGAGAGGCATCCGTGTTTGTATGAAATCAGTAATGGATCTGTGAGTTTTCGATATCATTGACCGGTTTCTCTGAGTGCTGGATATCAGTAGCAGAGAGTTGTGAGTGTCTAATATCAGTAACAGTGAGTAGTAAGTGTTTGATATCAGTGACAGAATTCTGTCAGTGTTCGTTATCAATGACATGGATCTGTGAGTGTTTGATATCAGTGACAGGGATCTGTGAGTGTTTGTTATCAATGACATGGGTCTGTGAGTGTTTGATATCAGTGACAGGGATCTGTGAGTGTTTGATATCAGTGACAGGGATCTGTGAGTGTTTGTTATCAATGACATGGATCTGTGAGTGTTTGATATCAGTGACAGGGATCTGTGAGTGTTCGTTATCAATGACATGGATCTGTGAGTGTTTGATATCAGTGACAGGGATCTGTGAGTGTTTGTTATCAATGACATGGGTCTGTGAGTGTTTGATATCAGTGACAGGGATCTGTGAGTGTTTGATATCAGTGACAGGGATCTGTGAGTGTTTGTTATCAATGACATGGGTCTGTGAGTGTTTGATATCAGTGACAGGGATCTGTGAGTGTTTGATATCAGTGACAGGGATCTGTGAGTGTTTGTTATCAATGACATGGATCTGTGAGTGTTTGATATCAGTGACAGGGATCTGTGAGTGTTTGTTATCAATGACATGGATCTGTGAGTGTTTGATATCAGTGACAGGGATCTGTGAGTGTTCGTTATCAATGACATGGGTCTGTGAGTGTTTGATATCAGTGACAGGGATCTGTGAGTGTTTGTTATCAATGACATGGATCTGTGAGTGTTTGATATCAGTGACAGGGATCTGTGAGTGTTCGTTATCAATGACATGGATCTGTGAGTGTTTGATATCAGTGACAGGGATCTGTGATTGTTCGATTTTGTCATGGTTTCTTGAAATAACCAGGAGATGCAGAAGATTCTTTGAGAAATTTAAGCTTTTATTTGCAAACAAAAGCTGAGACAATTAATGAACGTGTCACTAATTGCCCGCCGAGCCTAGTACACAGTATTCTTTATAGTACTTTCTTATCTCAGTTACATTAGCATATACTTGTTCTCGTGCCTTGACTGGTTTTCATACCATCGCACGATCCTGTCTAGTCTACTGCTTGGAACACGTGTCCCCCTTCCCGGCTTTGACTGGTTTTCATACCATAACATCACTCCACGACCCTGTCTATCACTGTTATCTCTACATGTTTACTTTCACTGTTAGCTGCATTCTCAAGGCACTGATGCATTCAATAGTACAGAGACAATACAGAGGTTACATTGTGGCCAATAAATTGGATACATAGCAAATAGCAAACACAATGCTGGCCACATAGTTCTGGCCACACAGCAAACGTTGCAACTTTATTCTCCAATAATATCAGTGACAGATGTCTATCAGTGTTTGACATCAGTAACAGGGAGTTGACAGTGTTCAATATCAGTGACATATCTCTCAGTGTTCACTATCAGTGACAGTGATGTTTGCCTGTTTGATATCAGTGAAAGGGATCTGTGAATGTTCGATATCAGTAACAGGGATCTGTGAGTGTTCACTATCAGTAACAGGGATCTGTGAGTGTTCACTATCAGTAACAGGGATCGGTGAGTGTTCACTATCAGTGACAGGGATCGGTGAGTGTTCACGATCAGTAACAGGGATCTGTGAGTGTTCACTGTCAGTGACAGGGAACCTTGAGTGTTCGACATCAGTGACAGGGAACCTTGAATGTTCACTATCAGTGACAGGGATCGGTGAGTGTTCGACATCAGTGACAGGGATCGGTGAGTATTCGACATCAGTGACAGGGATCGGTGAGTGTTCACTATCCGTGACAGGGATCGGTGAGTGTTCGACATCAGTAACGGACTTGTGAGTATTCGATAACAGTACAGGGAGTTGTGAGTGTTCAATTTCGGTATCAGGTAGTTGTAAGTATTCAAAATCAGTGACAGGCATCTGTGAGTGATTCACATCAGTGACAGGGAACAGTGATTGTTCGACATCAGTGACAGGGAACGGTGAGTGTTCGACATCAGTGACAGGAATCGGTGAGTGTTCGACATCAGTGACAGGGATCGGTGAGTGTTCACTATCAGTGACAGGGATGGTGAGTATTCGACATCAGTAACAGAGTTGTGAGTATTCGACATCAATGACAGGGATCGGTGAGTGTTCACTATCAGTGACAGGGAACGGTGAGTATTCGACATCAGTAACGGAGTTGTGAGTATTCGATATCAATGACAGGGAACGGTGAGTGTTCGACATCAGTGACAGGAATCGGTGAGTGTTCGACATCAGTGACAGGAATCGGTGAGTGTTCGACATCAGTGACAGGGATCGGTGAGTATTCGATAACAGTACATGGAGTTGTGAGTGTTCGATAACAGTACAGGGAGTTGTGAGTGTGATATGTCAGTAAAAAGGATCTAGGAAAGTTTTGGATATCCACATCAAGTAACTGGGAGGTCTTTCTTATGACAATAACTGGGAGCTTTGAGAGTCTCATATGTAACCAGGTGCTGTGAGTTTTTGATATCTGTAATGGAGTTTAGAGCTGGAAATGTGTTAGTAATTAGTTACAGGCAGCTATGAGAGCGTTTTATATCAGAATGGAGTTTGGAGTCTGTCTGTTATCAGCAAAAAGGAGCGGTGAGAGATTATTATCAGTAACAGGGAGCTGTGACTCTTTGAATCATCTAACAGTGAGTTGTGAGTGTTCGATATCAGTAATGGATCTGTCCGTGTTCAATATCAGTAACAGGGATCTGTGAGTGTTCGATCTCAGTAACAGGGATCTGTCAGTGTTCGATATCAGTGACAGGGATCTGTGAGTGTTCGATCTTAGTGACAGGAATCTGTCAGTGTTTGATATCAGTGACAGGGATCTGTGAGTGTTCAATCTCAGTGACAAGGATCTGTCAGTGTTCGATATCAGTCATGGAACTGTGAGTGTTCTATATCAGTACAGGGAGTTGTAAGTGTTCAATATCAGTGACAAGGAGCTGTGAATGTTCGATATCAGTGACGGGGATCTGTGAGTGTTCGATTTCATTAAGGGATCTGTGAGTGTTCGATTTCAGTGACAGGGAGCTGTGAGTGCTCAGTATAAGTGACAGATCTGTTAGTGTTCGGTATCAGTAACAGGGATCTGAGAGTATTCGACATCAGTGACAGGGATCAGTGAGTGTTCGATATCAGTGACGGGGATCTGTGAGTGTTCGATATCAGTGACGGGGATCTGTGAATGTTCGATATCAGTAACAGGGATCTGTGAGTGTTCGATATGAGTGAGAGGCATCCGTGTTTGTTTGAAATCAGTAATGGATCTGTGAGTTTTCGATATCAGTGACCGCGTTTTCTGTGTGCTCAATATCAGTAACAGGGAGTTGTAATTGTTCGTTATCAGTGACAGGGATCTGTGAGTCTTCGATATCAGTGACAGGGATTGGTGAGTTTTCAATATCAGTGATATGGATATGTGAGTGTCTAATATAAGTAATGGTGTTGTGAGTATTTGATATCAGTAGCAGTGATCTGTGAGTGTTCGATATTAGTGATAGAGACTGTGAGTTTTCGATATCAGTAATGGATGTGTGAGTGCTAGATATCAGTAACAGCGAGTTGTGAGTGTTCATTATCCATAACAGGGAGTTGTGAGTGTTCAATATGAGTGACATGGAGTTATAATTCTTCGAATTCAGTAACGGATCGGTGAGTGTTCGACATCAGTGACAGGGATCGGTGAGTGTTCGACATCAGTGACAGGGATCTGTGAGTGTTCAACATCAGTGACGGGGATCTGTGAGAGTTCAATATCTGTTACAGGGATCTGTAAGTGTTCGATATCAGTGACAGGGATCTGTGAGTGTTCGATATCAGTGACAGGGATCGATGAATGTTCGATATCAGTGACAGGATTCTGTGAGTGTTTGATATCACTAACAGAGAGTTGTGAGTGTTCAATATTAGTAACTGGGAGTTGTAATTGTTCGAAATCAGTGACAGGGATCTGTGAGTGTTCGATATCAAGAACAGGGATCTGAGAGTATTTGAGATCAGCGACAGGGAACGGTGAGTGTTCAACATCAGTGACAGGGATCAGTCAGTGTTCGATATCCGTAATGGATCGGTGAGTGATCGATACCAGTAGAGGGAGTAGTAAGTGTTCAATATCAGTAACAGAGAGTTCTAAGTATTCGAAACAAGTGATGGTGATCTGTGAGTGTTGGATATCAGTGACGGGTGTCTGTGAGTGTTGGATATCAGTAACAGGGAGTTGTGAGTGTCTAATATCGGTAACGGAGTTGTGCGTATTTATCAGTAACAGTGAGTTGGGAGTGTTCAGTATCAGTGACAGAGATCTCTCAGTGTTCAATATCTGTGACAGGGATCTATGAGTGTTGGATATCAGTGAGAAGGATGTGTGAGTGTTTGATATCAGTTATGTATCGGTGAGTGTTCGATGTTAGTGACAGGGATCGGTGAGTTTTCGATATCAGTGATATGGATGTGTGAGTGTTAAATATCATTGAGAGGCATCCGTGTTTGTATGAAATCAGTAATGGATCTGTGAGTTTTCGATATCATTGACCGGTTTCTCTGAGTGCTGGATATCAGTAGCAGAGAGTTGTGAGTGTCTAATATCAGTAACAGTGAGTAGTAAGTGTTTGATATCAGTGACAGAATTCTGTCAGTGTTCGTTATCAATGACATGGATCTGTGAGTGTTTGATATCAGTGACAGGGATCTGTGAGTGTTTGTTATCAATGACATGGGTCTGTGAGTGTTTGATATCAGTGACAGGGATCTGTGAGTGTTTGATATCAGTGACAGGGATCTGTGAGTGTTTGTTATCAATGACATGGATCTGTGAGTGTTTGATATCAGTGACAGGGATCTGTGAGTGTTTGTTATCAATGACATGGATCTGTGAGTGTTTGATATCAGTGACAGGGATCTGTGAGTGTTTGTTATCAATGACATGGATCTGTGAGTGTTTGTTATCAATGACATGGATCTGTGAGTGTTTGATATCAGTGACAGGGATCTGTGAGTGTTCGTTATCAATGACATGGATCTGTGAGTGTTTGTTATCAATGACATGGATCTGTGAGTGTTCGATATCTGTGACATGGATCTGTGAGTGTTTGTTATCAGTGACAGGGATCTGTGAGTGTTTGATATCAGTGACAGGGATCTGTGAGTGTTTGTTATCAATGACAGGGATCTGTGAGTGTTTGTTATCAATGACATGGATCTGTGAGTGTTTGATATCAGTGACAGGGATCTGTGAGTGTTTGTTATCAATGACATGGATCTGTGAGTGTTTGATATCAGTGACAGGGATCTGTGAGTGTTTGTTATCAATGACATGGATCTGTGAGTGTTTGATATCAGTGACAGGGATCTGTGAGTGTTTGTTATCAATGACATGGATCTGTGAGTGTTTGTTATCAATGACATGGATCTGTGAGTGTTTGATATCAGTGACAGGGATCTGTGAGTGTTTGTTATCAATGACATGGATCTGTGAGTGTTTGTTATCAATGACATGGATCTGTGAGTGTTCGATATCTGTGACAGGGATCTGTGAGTGTTTGTTATCAATGACATGGATCTGTGAGTGTTTGTTATCAATGACATGGATCTGTGAGTGTTCGATATCTGTGACAGGGATCTGTGAGTGTTTGTTATCAATGACATGGATCTGTGAGTGTTTGATATCAGTGACAGGGATCTGTGAGTGTTTGTTATCAATGACATGGGTCTGTGAGTGTTTGATATCAGTGACAGGGATCTGTGATTGTTCGATTTTGTCATGGTTTCTTGAAATAACCAGGAGATGCAGAAGATTCTTTGAGAAATTTAAGCTTTTATTTGCAAACAAAAGCTGAGACAATTAATGAACGTGTCACTAATTGCCCGCCGAGCCTAGTACACAGTATTCTTTATAGTACTTTCTTATCTCAGTTACATTAGCATATACTTGTTCTCGTGCCTTGACTGGTTTTCATACCATCGCACGATCCTGTCTAGTCTACTGCTTGGAACACGTGTCCCCCTTCCCGGCTTTGACTGGTTTTCATACCATAACATCACTCCACGACCCTGTCTATCACTGTTATCTCTACATGTTTACTTTCACTGTTAGCTGCATTCTCAAGGCACTGATGCATTCAATAGTACAGAGACAATACAGAGGTTACATTGTGGCCAATAAATTGGATACATAGCAAATAGCAAACACAATGCTGGCCACATAGTTCTGGCCACACAGCAAACGTTGCAACTTTATTCTCCAATAATATCAGTGACAGATGTCTATCAGTGTTTGACATCAGTAACAGGGAGTTGACAGTGTTCAATATCAGTGACATATCTCTCAGTGTTCACTATCAGTGACAGTGATGTTTGCCTGTTTGATATCAGTGAAAGGGATCTGTGAATGTTCGATATCAGTAACAGGGATCTGTGAGTGTTCACTATCAGTAACAGGGATCTGTGAGTGTTCACTATCAGTAACAGGGATCGGTGAGTGTTCACTATCAGTGACAGGGATCGGTGAGTGTTCACTATCAGTAACAGGGATCTGTGAGTGTTCACTGTCAGTGACAGGGAACCTTGAGTGTTCGACATCAGTGACAGGGAACCTTGAATGTTCACTATCAGTGACAAGGAACGGTGAGTGTTCGACATCAGTGACAGGGATCGGTGAGTGTTCGACATCAGTGACAGTGATCGGTGAGTGTTCAACATCAGTAACGGATCGGTGAGTGATCGACATCAGTGACAGGGATCGGTGAGCGTTCACTATCAGTGACAGGGATCGGTGAGTGTTCGACATCAGTGACAGTGATCGGTGAGTATTCGACATCAGTGACAGGGATCGGTGAGTGTTCACTATCAGTGACAGGGATCGGTGAGTGTTCGACATCAGTGACAGTGATCGGTGAGTGTTCAACATCAGTGACAGGGATCGGTGAGCGTTCACTATCAGTGACAGAGACCGGTGAGTGTTCGACATCAGTGACAGGGATCGGTGAGTGTTCGATTTCAGTAAGGGATCTGTGAGTGTTTGATTTCAGTGACAGGGAGCTGTGAGTGCTCAGTATAAGTGACAGATCTGTTAGTGTTCGGTATCAGTAACAGGGATCTGAGAGTATTCAACATCAGTGACAGGGATCAGTGAGTGTTCGATATCAGTGACGGGGATCTTTGAGTGTTCTATATCAGTGACGGGGATCTGTGAATGTTCGATATCAGTAACAGGGATCTGTGAGTGTTCGATATGAGTGAGAGGCATCCGTGTTTGTTCGAAATCAGTAATGGATCAGTGAGTTTTCGATATCAGTGACCGCGTTTTCTGTGTGCTCAATATCAGTAACAGGGAGTTGTAATTGTTCGTTATCAGTGACAGGGATCTGTGAGTGTTCGATATCAGTGACAGGGATTGGTGAGTTTTCAATATCAGTGATATGGATATGTGAGTGTCTAATATCAGTAACAGTGCTGTGAGTATTTGATATCAGTAGCAGTGATCTGTGAGTGTTCGATATTAGTGATAGGGTCTGTGAGTTTTCGATATCAGTAATGGATTTGTGAGTGCTAGATATCATTAACATCGAGTTGTGAGTGTTCATTATCCATAACAGGAAGTTGTGAGTGTTCAATATGAGTTAAATGGAGTTATAATTCTTCGAAATCAGTAACGGATCGGTGAGTGTTCGACATCAGTGACAGGGATCGGTGAGTGTTCGACATCAGTGACAGGGATCGGTGAGTGTTCGACATCAGTAACAGGGAGTTGACAGTGTTCAATATCAGTGACATATCTCTCAGTGTTCACTATCAGTGACAGTGATGTTTGACTGTTCGATATCAGTGAAAGGGATCTGTGAATGTTCGATATCAGTAACAGGGATCTGTGAGTGTTCGATATGAGTGAGAGGCATCCGTGTTTGTTTGAAATCAGTAATGGATCTGTGAGTTTTCAATATCAGTGACCGCGTTTTCTGTGTGCTCAATATCAGTAACAGGGAGTTGTAATTGTTCGTTATCAGTGACAGGGATCTGTGAGTCTTCGATATCAGTGACAGGGATTGGTGAGTTTTCAATATCAGTGATATGGATATGTGAGTGTCTAATATAAGTAACGGTGTTGTGAGTATTTGATATCAGTAGCTGTGATCTGTGAGTGTTCGATATTAGTGATAGGGACTGTGAGTTTTCGATATCAGTAATGGATGTGTGAGTGCTAGATATCAGTAACAGCGAGTTGTGAGTGTTCATTATCCATAACAGGGAGTTGTGAGTGTTCAATTTCAGTGACGGGGATCTGTGAGTGTTCGATATCAGTGACGGGGATCGGTGAGTGTTCACTATCCGTGACAGGGATCGGTGAGTGTTCGACATCAGTAACGGACTTGTGAGTATTCGATAACAGTACAGGGAGTTGTGAGTGTTCAATTTCGGTATCAGGTAGTTGTAAGTATTCAAAATCAGTGACAGGCATCTGTGAGTGATTGACATCAGTGACAGGGAACAGTGAGTGTTCGACGTCAGTGACAGGGAACGGTGAGTGTTCGACATCAGTGACAGTGATCGGTGAGTATTCGACCTCAGTGACAGGGAACGGTGAGTGTTCGTCATCAGTGACAGGAATCGGTGAGTGTTCGACATCAGTGACAGGAATCGGTGAGTGTTCGACATCAGTGACAGGGATCAGTGAGTATTCGATAACAGTACAGGGAGTTGTGAGTGTTCGATAACAGTACAGGGAGTTGTGAGTGTGATATGTCAGTAAAAAGGATCTAGGAAAGTTTTGGATATCCACATCAAGTAACTGGGAGGTCTTTCTTATGACAATAACTGGGAGCTTTGAGAGTCTCATATGTAACCAGGTGCTGTGAGTTTTTGATATCTGTAATGGAGTTTAGAGCTGGAAATGTGTTAGTAATTAGTTACAGGCAGCTATGAGAGCGTTTTATATCAGAATGGAGTTTGGAGTCTGTTTGTTATCAGCAAAAAGGAGCGGTGAGAGATTATTATCAGTAACAGGGAGCTGTGACTCTTTGAATCATCTAACAGTGAGTTGTGAGTGTTCGATATCAGTAATGGATCTGTCCGTGTTCAATATCAGTAACAGGGATCTGTGAGTGTTCGATCTCAGTAACAGGGATCTGTCAGTGTTCGATATCAGTGACAGGGATCTGTGAGTGTTCTATATCAGTGACGGGGATCTGTGAATGTTCGATATCAGTAACAGGGATCTGTGAGTGTTCGATATGAGTGAGAGGCATCCGTGTTTGTTCGAAATCAGTAATGGATCAGTGAGTTTTTGATATCAGTGACCGCGTTTTCTGTGTGCTCAATATCAGTAACAGGGAGTTGTAATTGTTCGTTATCAGTGACAGGGATCTGTGAGTGTTCGATATCAGTGACAGGGATTGGTGAGTTTTCAATATCAGTGATATGGATATGTGAGTGTCTAATATCAGTAACAGTGCTGTGAGTATTTGATATCAGTAGCAGTGATCTGTGAGTGTTCGATATTAGTGATAGGGTCTGTGAGTTTTCGATATCAGTAATGGATTTGTGAGTGCTAGATATCAGTAACATCGAGTTGTGAGTGTTCATTATCCATAACAGGAAGTTGTGAGTGTTCAATATGAGTTAAATGGAGTTATAATTCTTCGAAATCAGTAACGGATCGGTGAGTGTTCGACATCAGTGACAGGGATCGGTGAGTGTTCGACATCAGTGACAGGGATCGGTGAGTGTTCGACATCAGTAACAGGGAGTTGACAGTGTTCAATATCAGTGACATATCTCTCAGTGTTCACTATCAGTGACAGTGATGTTTGACTGTTCGATATCAGTGAAAGGGATCTGTGAATGTTCGATATCAGTAACAGGGATCTGTGAGTGTTCGATATGAGTGAGAGGCATCCGTGTTTGTTTGAAATCAGTAATTGATCTGTGAGTTTTCAATATCAGTGACCGCGTTTTCTGTGTGCTCAATATCAGTAACAGGGAGTTGTAATTGTTCGTTATCAGTGACAGGGATCTGTGAGTCTTCGATATCAGTGACAGGGATTGGTGAGTTTTCAATATCAGTGATATGGATATGTGAGTGTCTAATATAAGTAACGGTGTTGTGAGTATTTGATATCAGTAGCTGTGATCTGTGAGTGTTCGATATTAGTGATAGGGACTGTGAGTTTTCGATATCAGTAATGGATGTGTGAGTGCTAGATATCAGTAACAGCGAGTTGTGAGTGTTCATTATCCATAACAGGGAGTTGTGAGTGTTCAATTTCAGTGACGGGGATCTGTGAGTGATCGATATCAGTGACGGGGATCGGTGAGTGTTCACTATCCGTGACAGGGATCGGTGAGTGTTCGACATCAGTAACGGACTTGTGAGTATTCGATAACAGTACAGGGAGTTGTGAGTGTTCAATTTCGGTATCAGGTAGTTGTAAGTATTCAAAATCAGTGACAGGCATCTGTGAGTGATTGACATCAGTGACAGGGAACAGTGAGTGTTCGACGTCAGTGACAGGGAACGGTGAGTGTTCGACATCAGTGACAGTGATCGGTGAGTATTCGACATCAGTGACAGGGAACGGTGAGTGTTCGACATCAGTGACAGGAATCGGTGAGTGTTCGACATCAGTGACAGGAATCGGTGAGTGTTCGACATCAGTGACAGGCATCAGTGAGTATTCGATAACAGTACAGGGAGTTGTGAGTGTTCGATAACAGTACAGGGAGTTGTGAGTGTGATATGTCAGTAAAAAGGATCTAGGAAAGTTTTGGATATCCACATCAAGTAACTGGGAGGTCTTTCTTATGACAATAACTGGGAGCTTTGAGAGTCTCATATGTAACCAGGTGCTGTGAGTTTTTGATATCTGTAATGGAGTTTAGAGCTGGAAATGTGTTAGTAATTAGTTACAGGCAGCTATGAGAGCGTTTTATATCAGAATGGAGTTTGGAGTCTGTTTGTTATCAGCAAAAAGGAGCGGTGAGAGATTATTATCAGTAACAGGGAGCTGTGACTCTTTGAATCATCTAACAGTGAGTTGTGAGTGTTCGATATCAGTAATGGATCTGTCCGTGTTCAATATCAGTAACAGGGATCTGTGAGTGTTCGATCTCAGTAACAGGGATCTGTCAGTGTTCGATATCAGTGACAGGGATCTGTGAGTGTTCGATCTTAGTGACAGGAATCTGTCAGTGTTCGATATCAGTGACAGGGATCTGTGAGTGTTCAATCTCAGTGACAAGGATCTGTCAGTGTTCGATATCAGTCATGGAACTGTGAGTGTTCTATATCAGTACAGGGAGTTGTAAGTGTTCAATATCAGTAACAGAGTTCTAAGTATTCGAAACAAGTGACAGGGATCTGCAAGTGTTCAATATCAGTGACAAGGAGCTGTGAATGTTCGATTTCAGTGACGGGGATCTGTGAGTGTTCGATATCAGTGACGGGGATCTGTGAGTGTTCGATTTCAGTAAGGGATCTGTGAGTGTTCGATTTCAGTGACAGGGAGCTGTGAGTGCTCAGTATAAGTGACAGATCTGTTAGTGTTCGGTATCAGTAACAGGGATCTGAGAGTATTCAACATCAGTGACAGGGATCAGTGAGTGTTCGATATCAGTGACGGGGATCTGTGAGTGTTCGATATCAGTGACGGGGATCTGTGAATGTTCGATATCAGTAACAGGGATCTGTGAGTGTTCGGTATGAGTGAGAGGCATCCGTGTTTGTTCGAAATCAGTAATGGATCAGTGAGTTTTCGATATCAGTGACCGCGTTTTCTGTGTGCTCAATATCAGTAACAGGGAGTTGTAATTGTTCGTTATCAGTGACAGGGATCTGTGAGTCTTCGATATCAGTGACAGAGATTGGTGAGTTTTCAATATCAGTGATATGGATATGTGAGTGTCTAATATAAGTAACGGTGCTGTGAGTATTTGATATCAGTAGCTGTGATCTGTGAGTGTTCGATATTAGTGATAGGGACTGTGAGTTTTCGATATCAGTAATGGATGTGTGAGTGCTAGATATCAGTAACATCGAGTTGCGAGTGTTCATTATCCATAACAGGAAGTTGTGAGTGTTCAATATGAGTGACATGGAGTTATAATTCTTCGAAATCAGTAACGGATCGGTGAGTGTTCGACATCTGTAACAGGGAGTTGACAGTGTTCAATATCAGTGACATATCTCTCAGTGTTCACTATCAGTGACAGTGATGTTTGACTGTTCGATATCAGTGAAAGGGATCTGTGAATGTTCGACATCAGTGACAGGGATCTGTGAATGTTCGACATCAGTGACAGGGATCGGTGAGTGTTCAACATCAGTGACAGGGATCGGTGAGAGTTCGACATCAGTTACAGAGATCGGTGAGAGTTCGACATCAGTGACAGGGATCTGTGAGTGTTCGATATCAGTGACAGGGTTTCTGTCAGTGTTTGATACCAGTAATGGATTTGTGAGTGCTAGATATCAGTAACAGCGAGTTGTGAGTGTTCATTATCCATAACAGGGAGTTGTAAGTGTTCAATATCAGTGACAAGGATCTGTGAGTGTTTGATATCAGTGACAAGGATCTGTGAGAGTTCGATACCAGTAATGGATCGGTGAAAGTTCGATGTTAGTGACAGAGATCTGTCAGTCTTCGATATCAGTGATAGGGATCTGTGAGTCTTCGATATCAGTGACAGGGATCTGTGAGTCTTTGATATCAGTGACAGGGATTGGTGAGTTTTCAATATCTGTGATATGGATATGTGAGTGTCTAATATAAGTAACGGTGTTGTGAGTATTTGATATCAGTAGCAGTGATCTGTGAGTGTTCAATATCAGTGACAGAGATCTGTCAGAGTTTGATATTAGTGATAGGGACTGTGAGTTTTCGATATCAGTATTGGATCTGTGAGTGCTAGATATCAGTAACAGCGAGTTGTGAGTGTTCATTATCCGTAACAGGAAGTTGTGAGTGTTCGATATGAGTGACATCGAGTTATAATTCTTCGAAATCAGTAACGGATCGGTGAGTGTTCGACATCAGTGACAGGGATCGGTGAGTGTTCGACATCAGTAACAGGGAGTTGACAGTGTTCAATATCAGTGACATATCTCTCAGTGTTCACTATCAGTGACAGTGATGTTTGACTGTTCGATATCAGTGAAAGGGATCTGTGAATGTTCGATATCAGTGACGGGGATCTGTGAGTGTTCGATCTTAGTGACAGGAATCTGTCAGTGTTCGACATCAGTGACAGGGATCGGTGAGTGTTCGATATCAGTGACAGGGTTTCTGTCAGTGTTTGATATCAGTAATGGATTTGTGAGTGCTAGATATCAGTAACAGTGAGTTGTGAGTGTTCATTATCCATAACAGGGAGTTGTGAGTGTTCAATATCAGTGACAGGGTTTCTGTCAGTGTTTGATATCAGTGACAAGGATCTGTGAGTGTTTGATATCACTGACAGGGTTTCTGTCAGTGTTTGATATCAGTGACAAGGATCTGTGAGTGTTTGATATCAGTAATGGATCGGTGAAAGTTCGATGTTAGTGACAGAGATCTGTGAGTCTTCGATATCAGTGATAGGGATCTGTGAGTCTTCAATATCAGTGACAGGGATCTGTGAGTCTTTGATATCAGTGACAGGGATTGGTGAGTTTTCAATATCTGTGATATGGATATGTGAGTGTCTAATATAAGTAACGGTGTTGTGAGTATTTGATATCAGTAGCAGTGATCTGTGAGTGTTCAATATCAGTGACAGAGATCTGTCAGAGTTTGATATTAGTGATAGGGACTGTGAGTTTTCGATATCAGTATTGGATCTGTGAGTGCTAGATATCAGTAACAGCGAGTTGTGAGTGTTCATTATCCGTAACAGGAAGTTGTGAGTGTTCGATATGAGTGACATCGAGTTATAATTCTTCGAAATCAGTAACCGATCGGTGAGTGTTCGATATCAGTGACAGGGATTGGTGAGTTTTCAATATCAGTGATATGGATATGTGAGTGTCTAATATAAGTAACGGTGTTGTGAGTATTTGATATCAGTAGCTGTGATCTGTGAGTGTTTGATATTAGTGATAGGGACTGTGAGTTTTCGATATCAGTAATGGATCTGTGAGTGCTAGATATCAGTAACAGCGAGTTGTGAGTGTTCATTATCCATAACAGGGAGTTATGAGTGTTCAATATGAGTGACATGGAGTTATAATTCTTCGAAATCAGTAACGGATCGGTGAGTGTTCGACATCAGTGACAGGGATCGGTGAGTGTTCGACATCAGTAACAGGCAGTTGACAGTGTTCAATATCAGTGACATATCTCTCAGTGTTCACTATCAGTGACAGTGATGTTTGACTGTTCGATATCAGTGACAGTGATCTGTGAGTGTTCGATATCAGTGAAAGGGATCTGTGAATGTTCGATATCAGTAACAGGGATCTGTGAGTGTTCGATATGAGTGAGAGGCATCCGTGTTTGTTTGAAATCAGTAATGGATCTGTGAGTTTTCGATATCAGTAACGGTGTTGTGAGTATTTGATATCAGTAGCAGTGATCTGTGAGTGTTCGGTATTAGTGATAGGGACTGTGAGTTTTCGATATCAGTAATGGATCTGTGAGTGCTAGATATCAGTAACAGCAAGTTGTGAGTGTTCATTTTCCATAACAGGGAGTTGTGAGTGTTCAATATGAGTGACATGGAGTTATAATTCTTCGAATTCAGTAACGGATCGGTGAGTGTTCGACATCAGTGACAGGGATCGATGAGTGTTCAACATCAGTGACAGGGATCTGTGAGTGTTCAACATCAGTGACAGGGATCGGTGAGAGTTCGACATCAGTTACAGGGATCGGTGAGTGTTCGACATCTGTGACAGGGATCGGTGAGTGTTCGATATCAGTGACAGGGTTTCTGTCAGTGTTTGATATCAGTAATGGATTTGTGAGTGCTAGATATCAGTAACAGCGAGTTGTGAGTGTTCATTATCCATAACAGGGAGTTGTAAGTGTTCAATATCAGTGACAGGGATCTGTGAGTGTTCGATATCAGTGACAGGGTTTCTGTCAGTGTTTGATATCAGTAATGGATTTGTGAGTGCTAGATATCAGTAACAGTGAGTTGTGAGTGTTCATTATCCATAACAGGGAGTTGTAAGTGTTCAATATCAGTGACAGGGATCAGTGAGTGTTTGATATCAGTGACAGGGATCTGTGAGTGTTCGATACCAGTAATGGATCGGTGAGTGTTTGATGTTAGTGACAGAGATCTGTGAGTCTTCGATATCAGTGACAGGGATCTGTGAGTCTTCGATATCAGTGACAGGGATTGGTGAGTTTTCAATATCAGTGATATGGATATGTGAATGTCTAACATAAGTAATGGTTTTGTGAGTATTTGATATCAGTAGCAGTAATCTGTGAGTGTTCGATATCAGTGACAGATCTGTCAGAGTTCGATATTAGTGATCGGGACTGAGAGTTTTCGATATCAGTAATGGATCTGTGAGTGCTAGATATCAGTAACAGCGAGATGTGAGTGTTCATTATCTGTAATAGGGAGATGTGAGTGTTCGATATGAGTGACATGGAGTTATAATTCTTCGAAATCAGTAACGGATCGGTAAGTGTTCGACATCAGTGACAGGGATCGGTGAGAGTTTGACATCAGTGACAGGGATCGGTGGGTGTTCGACATCAGTGACAGGGATCGGTGAGTGTTCGACATCAGTGACAGGGATCAGTGAGAGTTCGACATCAGTGACAGGGATCTGTGAGTGTTCGATATCAGTGACAGGGATCAGTGAGAGTTCGACATCAGTGACAGGGATCTGTGAGTGTTCGACATCAGTGACAGGGATCAGTGAGAGTTCGACATCAGTGACAGGGATCTGTGAGTGTTCGACATCAGTGACAGGGATCGGTGAGTGTTCGACATCAGTGACAGGGATCGGTGAGTGTTCGATATCAGTGACAGGGTTTCTTTCAGTGTTTGATATCAGTAATGGATTTGTGAGTGCTAGATATCAGTAACAGCGAATTGTGAGTGTTCATTATCCATAACAGGGAGTTGTAAGTGTTCAATATCAGTGACAGGGATCGGTGAGTGTTTGATATCACTGACAGGGTTTCTGTCATTGTTTGATATCAGTGACAAGGATCTGTGAGTGTTCGACATCAGTGACAGGGATCGGTGAGTGTTCACTATCAGTGACAGGGATCGGTGAGTGTTCGACATCAGTGACAGTGATCGGTGAGTTTTCAACATCAGTAACGGATCGGTGATTGTTCGACATCAGTGACAGGGATCGGTGAGCGTTCACTATCAGTGACAGGGATCGGTGAGTGTTCGACATCAGTGACAGTGATCGGTGAGTATTCGACATCAGTGACAGGGATCGGTGAGTGTTCACTATCCGTGACAGGGATCGGTGAGTGTTCGACATCAGTAACGGACTTGTGAGTATTCGATAACAGTACAGGGAGTTGTGAGTGTTCAATTTCGGTATCAGGTAGTTGTAAGTATTCAAAATCAGTGACAGGCATCTGTGAGTGATTGACATCAGTGACAGGGAACAGTGAGTGTTCGACATCAGTGACAGGAATCGGTGAGTGTTCGACATCAGTGACAGGGATCGGTGAGTGTTCGATAACAGTACAGGGAGTTGTGAGTGTTCAATTTCGGTATCAGGTAGTTGTAAGTATTCAAAATCAGTGACAGGCATCTGTGAGTGATTGACATCAGTGACAGGGAACGGTGAGTGTTCGACATCAGTGACAGGAATCGGTGAGTGTTCGACATCAGTGACAGGGATCGGTGAGTGTTCGATAACAGTACAGGGATCTGTGAGTGTTCGATATCAGTGACAGGGTTTCTGTCAGTGTTTGATATCAGTAATGGATTTGTGAGTGCTAGATATCAGTAACAGCGAGTTGTGAGTGTTCATTATCCATAACAGGGAGTTGTAAGTGTTCAATATCAGTGACAGGGATCGGTGAGTGTTTGATATCAGTGACAGGGATCTGTGAGTGTTCGTTACCAGTAATGGATCGGTGAGTGTTCGATGTTAGTGACAGGGATTGGTGAGTTTTCAATATCAGTGATATGGATATGTGAGTGTCTAATATAAGTAATGGTGTTGTGAGTATTTGATATCAGTAGCAGTAATCTGTGAGTGTTCGATATCAGTGACAGATCTGTCAGAGTTCGATATTAGTGATCGGGACTGAGAGTTTTCGATATCAGTAATGGATCTGTGAGTGCTAGATATCAGTAACAGCGAGATGTGAGTGTTCATTATCTGTAATAGGGAGATGTGAGTGTTCGATATGAGTGACATGGAGTTATAATTCTTCGAAATCAGTAACGGATCGGTAAGTGTTCGACATCAGTGACAGGGATCGGTGAGAGTTTGACATCAGTGACAGGGATCGGTGGGTGTTCGACATCAGTGACAGGGATCGGTGAGAGTTCAACATCAGTGACAGGGATCGGTGAGTGTTCGACATCAGTGACAGGGATCGGTGAGTGTTCGACATCAGTGACAGGGATCGGTGAGTGTTCGACATCAGTGACAGGGATCGGTGAGTGTTCGATATCAGTGACAGGGTTTCTTTCAGTGTTTGATATCAGTAATGGATTTGTGAGTGCTAGATATCAGTAACAGCGAATTGTGAGTGTTCATTATCCATAACAGGGAGTTGTAAGTGTTCGATATCAGTGACAGGGATCGGTGAGTGTTTGATATCACTGACAGGGTTTCTGTCATTGTTTGATATCAGTGACAAGGATCTGTGAGTGTTCGACATCAGTGACAGGGATCGGTGAGTGTTCACTATCAGTGACAGGGATCGGTGAGTGTTCGACATCAGTGACAGTGATCGGTGAGTTTTCAACATCAGTAACGGATCGGTGAGTGTTCGACATCAGTGACAGGGATCGGTGAGCGTTCACTATCAGTGACAGGGATCGGTGAGTGTTCGAAATCAGTGACAGTGATCGGTGAGTATTCGACATCAGTGACAGGGATCGGTGAGTGTTCACTATCCGTGACAGGGATCGGTGAGTGTTCGACATCAGTAACGGACTTGTGAGTATTCGATAACAGTACAGGGAGTTGTGAGTGTTCAATTTCGGTATCAGGTAGTTGTAAGTATTCAAAATCAGTGACAGGCATCTGTGAGTGATTGACATCAGTGACAGGGAACAGTGAGTGTTCGCCATCAGTGACAGGAATCGGTGAGTGTTCGACATCAGTGACAGGGATCGGTGAGTGTTCGATAACAGTACAGGGAGTTGTGAGTGTTCAATTTCGGTATCAGGTAGTTGTAAGTATTCAAAATCAGTGACAGGCATCTGTGAGTGATTGACATCAGTGACAGGGAACGGTGAGTGTTCGACATCAGTGACAGGAATCGGTGAGTGTTCGACATCAGTGACAGGGATCGGTGAGTGTTCGATAACAGTACAGGGAGTTGTGAGTGTTCCATAACAGTACAGGGAGTTGTGAGTGTGATATGTCAGTAAAAAGGATCTAGGAAAGTTTTGGATATCCACATCAAGTAACTGGGAGGTCTTTCTTATGACAATAACTGGGAGCTTTGAGAGTCTCATATGTAACCGGGTGCTGTGAGTTTTTGATATCTGTAATGGAGTTTAGAGCTGGAAATGTGTTAGTACTTAGTTACAGGCAGCTATGAGAGCGTTTTATATCAGAATGGAGTTTGGAGTCTGTTTGTTATCAGCAAAAAGGAGCGGTGAGAGATTATTATCAGTAACAGGGAGCTGTGACTCTTTGAATCATCTAACAGTGAGTTGTGAGTGTTCGATATCAGTAATGGATCTGTCCGTGTTCAATATCAGTAAAAGGGATCTGTGAGTGTTCGATCTCAGTAACAGGGATCTGTCAGTGTTCGATATCAGTGACAGGGATCTGTGAGTGTTCGATCTTAGTGACAGGAATCTGTCAGTGTTCGATATCAGTGACAGGGATCTGTGAGTGTTCAATATCAGTAACAGGGAGCTGTACGTGTTGAAGTTCAGTAACAGGTGTAGGTGTAAGTATTCAAAATCAGTGACTGGGATATTTGAGTGTTCGATATCAGTGACAGGGATCTGTCAGTGTTCGATATCAGCGACAGGAACCGGTGAGTGTTCGACATCAGTGACAGGGATCTGTCAATGTTCAATATCAGTAATGGATCTGTGTGAGTTCGTTATCAGAAACCGGGAGTTGTAAGAGTTCAATTTCAGTAACAGATGTAGGTGTAAGTATTCGAAATCAGTGGCTGGGATATTTGAGAGTTCGATGTCAGTGAGAGGGATCTGTGAGTGTTTGATACCAGCAACATGCTTTCTGTCAGTGTTCGATATCAGTGACAAGGATCTGTGAGTGTTCGATATCAGTGAGAGGGATCAGTGAGTGTTCGATATCAGTGACAGGGATCTGTGAGTGTTCGATATCAGTGACAGGGATCTGTGAGTGTTCCATATCAGTGCCAGGAATCTGTCAGTGTTCGATGTCAGTGAGAGGGATCGGTGAGTGTTCGATATCAGTGAGAGGGATCTGTCAGTGTTCGATATCAGTGAGAGGGATCTGTGAGTGCTTGGTGTCAGTGACAGGGATCTGTCACTGTTCGATATCGGTAATGGATCTGTGAGTGTTTAATATCAGTAACAGGGAGCTGTACGTGTTGAATTTCAGTAACAGTTGTAGGTGTAAGTATACAAAATCAGTGACAGGGGTCTGTGAGTGTTCGATATCAGAGACAAGGATCTGCGAGTGATAGATATCACTGACAGGGAAGTGTTAGTGTTCGATACCTGTAATAGATCGGTGAGTGTTCGATGTTAGTGACAGAGATCTGTGAGTCATCGATATCAGTGACAAGGATCTGTGAGTCATCGATATCAGTGACAGGGATTTGTGAGTGTTCGATATAATTGAAAGAGATCTGTAAGTGTTCGATATCACTGACAGGGATCAATATCAGTAATGAATCTGTGAGTGTTCGATATCACTGTCAGGGATCAATATCAGTAATGAATCTGTGAGTGTTCGATATCACTGTCAGGGATCAATATCAGTAATGAATCTGTGAGTGTTCGATATCAGTGACAAGGATACTGTCAGTGTTCGATATCAGTGAGAGGGATCTGTGAGTGTTCAATATCAGTGACAGGGTTTCTGTCAGTGTTCGATATCAGTGACAAGGATACTGTCAGTGTTTGATATCAGTGACAGGGATCTGAGAGATTGACATCAGTGACAGGGATCGGTGAGAGTTCGACATCAGTGACAGGGATCGGTGAGTGTTCGACATCTGTGACAGGGATCGGTGAGAGTTCGACATCAGTGACAGGGATCGGTGAGTGTTCGACATCAGTGACAGGGATCTGTGAGTGTTCGATATCAGTGGCAGGGTTTCTGTCAGTGTTTGATATCAGTAATGGATTTGTGAGTGCTAGATATCAGTAACAGTGAGTTGTGAGTGTTCATTATCCATAACAGGGAGTTGTAAGTGTTCAATATCAGTGACAGGGATCAGTGAGTGTTTGATATCAGTGACAGGGATCTGTGAGTGTTCGATATCAGTGACAGGGATCTGTGAGCTTTCGATATCAGTGACAGGGATCTGTGAGTGTTCGACATCAGTGACAGGGATCTGTGAGTGTTCGATATCAGTGACAGGGTTTCTGTCAGTGTTTGATATCAGTAATGGATTTGTGAGTGCTAGATATCAGTAACAGTGAGTTGTGAGTGTTCATTATCCATAACAGGGAGTTGTAAGTGTTCAATATCAGTGACAGGGATCGGTGAGTGTTTGATATCAGTGACAGGGTTTCTGTCAGTGTTTGATATCAGTGACAAGGATCTGTGAGTGTTCGATACCAGTAATGGATCGGTGAGTGTTCGACATCAGTGACAGGGATCGGTGAGTGTTCAACATCAGTGACAGGGATCGGTGAGAGTTCGACATCAGTTACAGGGATCGGTGAGAGTTCGACATCAGTGACAGGGATCGGTGAGTGTTCAACATCAGTGACAGGGATCGGTGAGAGTTCGACATCAGTTACAGGGATCGGTGAGTGTTCGACATCAGTAACGGACTTGTGAGTATTCGATAACAGTACAGGGAGTTGTGAGTGTTCAATTTCGGTATCAGGTAGTTGTAAGTATTCAAAATCAGTGACAGGCATCTGTGAGTGATTGACATCAGTGACAGGGAACGGTGAGTGTTCGACATCAGTGACAGGAATCGGTGAGTGTTCGACATCAGTGACAGGGATCGGTGAGTGTTCACTATCAGTGACAGGGATCGGTGAGTGTTCGACATCAGTGACAGTGATCGGTGAGTTTTCAACATCAGTAACGGATCGGTGAGTGTTCGACATCAGTGACAGGGATCGGTGAGCGTTCACTATCAGTGACAGGGATCGGTGAGTGTTCGAAATCAGTGACAGTGATCGGTGAGTATTCGACATCAGTGACAGGGATCGGTGAGTGTTCACTATCCGTGACAGGGATCGGTGAGTGTTCGACATCAGTAACGGACTTGTGAGTATTCGATAACAGTACAGGGAGTTGTGAGTGTTCAATTTCGGTATCAGGTAGTTGTAAGTATTCAAAATCAGTGACAGGCATCTGTGAGTGATTGACATCAGTGACAGGGAACAGTGAGTGTTCGCCATCAGTGACAGGAATCGGTGAGTGTTCGACATCAGTGACAGGGATCGGTGAGTGTTCGATAACAGTACAGGGAGTTGTGAGTGTTCAATTTCGGTATCAGGTAGTTGTAAGTATTCAAAATCAGTGACAGGCATCTGTGAGTGATTGACATCAGTGACAGGGAACGGTGAGTGTTCGACATCAGTGACAGGAATCGGTGAGTGTTCGACATCAGTGACAGGGATCGGTGAGTGTTCGATAACAGTACAGGGAGTTGTGAGTGTTCCATAACAGTACAGGGAGTTGTGAGTGTGATATGTCAGTAAAAAGGATCTAGGAAAGTTTTGGATATCCACATCAAGTAACTGGGAGGTCTTTCTTATGACAATAACTGGGAGCTTTGAGAGTCTCATATGTAACCGGGTGCTGTGAGTTTTTGATATCTGTAATGGAGTTTAGAGCTGGAAATGTGTTAGTACTTAGTTACAGGCAGCTATGAGAGCGTTTTATATCAGAATGGAGTTTGGAGTCTGTTTGTTATCAGCAAAAAGGAGCGGTGAGAGATTATTATCAGTAACAGGGAGCTGTGACTCTTTGAATCATCTAACAGTGAGTTGTGAGTGTTCGATATCAGTAATGGATCTGTCCGTGTTCAATATCAGTAAAAGGGATCTGTGAGTGTTCGATCTCAGTAACAGGGATCTGTCAGTGTTCGATATCAGTGACAGGGATCTGTGAGTGTTCGATCTTAGTGACAGGAATCTGTCAGTGTTCGATATCAGTGACAGGGATCTGTGAGTGTTCAATATCAGTAACAGGGAGCTGTACGTGTTGAAGTTCAGTAACAGGTGTAGGTGTAAGTATTCAAAATCAGTGACTGGGATATTTGAGTGTTCGATATCAGTGACAGGGATCTGTCAGTGTTCGATATCAGCGACAGGAACCGGTGAGTGTTCGACATCAGTGACAGGGATCTGTCAATGTTCAATATCAGTAATGGATCTGTGTGAGTTCGTTATCAGAAACCGGGAGTTGTAAGAGTTCAATTTCAGTAACAGATGTAGGTGTAAGTATTCGAAATCAGTGGCTGGGATATTTGAGAGTTCGATGTCAGTGAGAGGGATCTGTGAGTGTTTGATACCAGCAACATGCTTTCTGTCAGTGTTCGATATCAGTGACAAGGATCTGTGAGTGTTCGATATCAGTGAGAGGGATCAGTGAGTGTTCGATATCAGTGACAGGGATCTGTGAGTGTTCGATATCAGTGACAGGGATCTGTGAGTGTTCCATATCAGTGCCAGGAATCTGTCAGTGTTCGATGTCAGTGAGAGGGATCGGTGAGTGTTCGATATCAGTGAGAGGGATCTGTCAGTGTTCGATATCAGTGAGAGGGATCTGTGAGTGCTTGGTGTCAGTGACAGGGATCTGTCACTGTTCGATATCGGTAATGGATCTGTGAGTGTTTAATATCAGTAACAGGGAGCTGTACGTGTTGAATTTCAGTAACAGTTGTAGGTGTAAGTATACAAAATCAGTGACAGGGGTCTGTGAGTGTTCGATATCAGAGACAAGGATCTGCGAGTGATAGATATCACTGACAGGGAAGTGTTAGTGTTCGATACCTGTAATAGATCGGTGAGTGTTCGATGTTAGTGACAGAGATCTGTGAGTCATCGATATCAGTGACAAGGATCTGTGAGTCATCGATATCAGTGACAGGGATTTGTGAGTGTTCGATATAATTGAAAGAGATCTGTAAGTGTTCGATATCACTGACAGGGATCAATATCAGTAATGAATCTGTGAGTGTTCGATATCACTGTCAGGGATCAATATCAGTAATGAATCTGTGAGTGTTCGATATCACTGTCAGGGATCAATATCAGTAATGAATCTGTGAGTGTTCGATATCAGTGACAAGGATACTGTCAGTGTTCGATATCAGTGAGAGGGATCTGTGAGTGTTCAATATCAGTGACAGGGTTTCTGTCAGTGTTCGATATCAGTGACAAGGATACTGTCAGTGTTTGATATCAGTGACAGGGATCTGAGAGATTGACATCAGTGACAGGGATCGGTGAGAGTTCGACATCAGTGACAGGGATCGGTGAGTGTTCGACATCTGTGACAGGGATCGGTGAGAGTTCGACATCAGTGACAGGGATCGGTGAGTGTTCGACATCAGTGACAGGGATCTGTGAGTGTTCGATATCAGTGGCAGGGTTTCTGTCAGTGTTTGATATCAGTAATGGATTTGTGAGTGCTAGATATCAGTAACAGTGAGTTGTGAGTGTTCATTATCCATAACAGGGAGTTGTAAGTGTTCAATATCAGTGACAGGGATCAGTGAGTGTTTGATATCAGTGACAGGGATCTGTGAGTGTTCGATATCAGTGACAGGGATCTGTGAGCTTTCGATATCAGTGACAGGGATCTGTGAGTGTTCGACATCAGTGACAGGGATCTGTGAGTGTTCGATATCAGTGACAGGGTTTCTGTCAGTGTTTGATATCAGTAATGGATTTGTGAGTGCTAGATATCAGTAACAGTGAGTTGTGAGTGTTCATTATCCATAACAGGGAGTTGTAAGTGTTCAATATCAGTGACAGGGATCGGTGAGTGTTTGATATCAGTGACAGGGATCGGTGAGTGTTTGATATCACTGACAGGGTTTCTGTCAGTGTTTGATATCAGTGACAAGGATCTGTGAGTGTTCGATACCAGTAATGGATCGGTGAGTGTTTGATGTTAGTGACAGAGATCTGTGAGTCTTCGATATCAGTGACAGGGATCTGTGAGTCTTCGATATCAGTGACAGGGATCTGTGAGTCTTCGATATCAGTGACAGGGATTGGTGAGTTTTCAATATCTGTGATATGGATATGTGAGTGTCTAATATAAGTAACGGTGTTGTGAGTATTTGATATCAGTAGCAGTGATCTGTGAGTGTTCGATATCAGTGACAGAGATCTGTCAGAGTTTGATATTAGTGATAGGGACTGTGAGTTTTCGATATCAGTAATGGATTTGTGAGTGCTAGATATCAGTAACAGGGAGTTGTGAGTGTTCATTATCCGTAACAGGGAGTTGTGAGTGTTCGATATGAGTGACATGGAGTTATAATTCTTCGAAATCAGTAACGGATCGGTGAGTGTTCGATATCAGTGACAGGGATTGGTGAGAGTTCGACATCAGTAACAGGGATCGGTGAGAGTTTGACATCAGTGACAGGGATTGGTGAGTTTTCAATATCAGTGATATGGATATGTGAGTGTCTAATATAAGTAACGGTGTTGTGAGTATTTGATATCAGTAGCAGTGATCTGTGAGTGTTCGATATTAGTGATAGGGACTGTGAGTTTTCGATATCAGTAATGGATCTGTGAGTGCTAGATATCAGTAACAGCGAGTTGTGAGTGTTCATTATCCATAACAGGGAGTTGTGGTTGTTCAATATGAGTGACATGGAGTTATAATTCTTCGAATTCAGTAACGGATCGGTGAGTGTTCGACATCAGTGACAGGGATCTGTGAGTCTTCGATATCAGTGACAGGGATTGGTGAGTTTTCAATATCAGTGATATGGATATGTGAGTGTCTAATATAAGTAACGGTGTTGTGAGTATTTGATATCAGTAGCAGTGATCTGTGAGTGTTCGATATTAGTGATAGGGACTGTGAGTTTTCGATATCAGTAATGGATCTGTGAGTGCTAGATATCAGTAACAGCGAGTTGTGAGTGTTCATTATCCATAACAGGGAGTTGTGGTTGTTCAATATGAGTGACATGGAGTTATAATTCTTCGAATTCAGTAACGGATCGGTGAGTGTTCGACATCAGTGACAGGGATCGGTGAGAGTTCGACATCAGTGACAGGGATCGGTGAGTGTTCGAAATCAGTGACAGGGATCGGTGAGTGTTCAATATCAGTGACAGGGATCGGTGAGTGTTCGACATCAGTGACAGGGATCGGTGAGTGTTCGACATCAGTGACAGGGATCTGTGAGTGTTCGATATCAGTGACAGGGTTTCTGTCAGTGTTTGATATCAGTAATGGATTTGTGAGTGCTAGATATCAGTAACAGCGAGTTGTGAGTGTTCATTATCCATAACAGGGAGTTGTAAGTGTTCAATATCAGTGACAGGGATCGGTGAGTGTTTGATATCAGTGACAGGGTTTCTGTCAGTGTTTGATATCAGTGACAAGGATCTGTGAGTGTTCGATACCAGTAATGGATCGGTGAGTGTTCGACATCAGTGACAGGGATCGGTGAGTGTTCAACATCAGTGACAGGGATCGGTGAGAGTTCGACATCAGTTACAGGGATCGGTGAGAGTTCGACATCAGTGACAGGGATCTGTAAGTGTTCAACATCAGTGACAGGGATCGGTGAGAGTTCGACATCAGTTACAGGGATCGGTGAGTGTTCGACATCAGTGACAGGGATCTGTGAGTGTTCGATATCAGTGACAGGGTTTCTGTCAGTGTTTGATACCAGTAATGGATTTGTGAGTGCTAGATATCAGTAACAGCGAGTTGTGAGTGTTCATTATCCATAACAGGGAGTTGTGAGTGTTCAATATGAGTGACATGGAGTTATAATTCTTCGAATTCAGTAACGGATCGGTGAGTGTTCGACATCAGTGACAGGGATCGGTGAGTGTTCGATATCAGTGACAGGGATTGGTGAGTTTTCAATATCTGTGATATGGATATGTGAGTGTCTAATATAAGTAATGGTGTTGTGAGTATTTGATATCAGTAGCAGTGATCTGTGAGTGTTCGATATCAGTGACAGAGATCTGTCAGAGATCGATATTAGTGATAAGGACTGTGAGTTTTCGATATCAGTAATGGATGTGTGAGTGCTAGATATCAGTAACAGCGAGTTGTGAGTGTTCATTATCCGTAACAGGGAGTTGTGAGTGTTCAATATGAGTGACATGGAGTTATAATTCTTCGAATTCAGTAACGGATCGGTGAGTGTTTGACATCAGTGACAGGGATCGGTGAGAGTTCGACATCAGTGACAGGGATCGGTGAGTGTTCGAAATCAGTGACTGGGATCGGTGAGTGTTCCATATCAGTGACAGGGATCGGCGAGTGTTCGACATCAGTGACAGGGATCGGTGAGTGTTCGACATCAGTGACAGGGATCGGTGAGTGTTCAACATCAGTGACAGGGATCGGTGAGAGTTCGACATCAGTTACAGGGATCGGTGAGAGTTCGACATCAGTGACAGGGATCTGTGAGTGTTCAACATCAGTGACAGGGATCGGTGAGAGTTCGACATCAGTTACAGGGATCGGTGAGTGTTCGACATCAGTGACAGGGATCTGTGAGTGTTCGATATCAGTGACAGGGTTTCTGTCAGTGTTTGATACCAGTAATGGATTTGTGAGTGCTAGATATCAGTAACAGCGAGTTGTGAGTGTTCATTATCCATAACGGGGAGTTGTGAGTGTTCAATATGAGTGACATGGAGTTATAATTCTTCGAATTCAGTAACGGATCGGTGAGTGTTCGACATCAGTGACAGGGATCGGTGAGTGTTCGAAATCAGTGACAGGGATCGTTGAGTGTTCAATATCTGTGACAGAGATCTGTGAGTCTTCGATATCAGTGACAGGGATCTGTGAGTCTTCGATATCAGTGACAGGGATTGGTGAGTTTTCAATATCTGTGATATGGATATGTGAGTGTCTAATATAAGTAACGGTGTTGTGAGTATTTGATATCAGTAGCAGTGATCTGTGACTGTTCGATATTAGTGATAGGGACTGTGAGTTTTCGATATCAGTAATGGATCTGTGAGTGTTAGATATCAGTAACAGCGAGTTGTGAGTGTTCATTATCCATAACAGGGAGTTATGAGTGTTCAATATGAGTGATATGGAGTTATAATTCTTCGAAATCAGTAACGGATCGGTGATTGTTCGAGATCAGTGACAGGGATCGGTGAGTGTTCGAAATCAGTGACAGGGATCGGTGAGTGTTCAATATCAGTGACAGGGATCGGTGAGTGTTCGACATCAGTGACAGGGATCGGTGAGTGTTCGACATCAGTGACAGGGATCGGTGAGTGTTCAACATCAGTGACAGGGATCGGTGAGAGTTCGACATCAGTTACAGGGATCGGTGAGAGTTCGACATCAGTGACAGGGATCTGTGAGTGTTCGATATCAGTGACTCGGATCGTTGAATGTTCGATATCAGTGACAGGGATCTGTGAGTGTTCGATATCAGTGACAGGGATCTGTAAGTATTCGATATCAGTGACAGGGATCTGTGAGTGTTTGATATCAGTGACAGGGATCTGTGAGTGTTTGATATCAGTGACAGGGATCGGTGAGTGTTTGATATCAGTGACAGGGATCTGTGAGTGTTTGATATCAGTGACAGGGATCTGTGAGTGTTTGATATCAGTGACAGGGATCGGTGAGTGTTCGACATCAGTGACAGGGATCGGTGAGTGTTCGATATCAGTAACAGGGTTTCTGTCAGTGTTTGATATCAGTAATGGATTTGTGAGTGCTAGATATCAGTAACAGCGAGTTGTGAGTGTTCATTATCCATAACAGGGAGTTGTAAGTGTTCAATATCAGTGACAGGGATCTGTGAGTGTTTGATATCAGTGACAGGGATCGGTGAGTGTTCGACATCAGTGACAGGGATCGGTGAGTGTTCGATATCAGTGACAGGGTTTCTGTCAGTGTTTGATATCAGTAATGGATTTGTGAGTGCTAGATATCAGTAACAGCGAGTTGTGAGTGTTCATTATCCATAACAGGGAGTTGTAAGTGTTCAATATCAGTGACAGGGATCTGTGAGTGTTCGATATCAGTGACAGGGTTTCTGTCAGTGTTTGATATCAGTAATGGATTTGTGAGTGCTAGATATCAGTAACAGCGAGTTGTGAGTGTTCATTATCCATAACAGGGAGTTGTAAGTGTTCAATATCAGTGACAGGGATCTGTGAGTGTTCGATATCAGTGACAGGGTTTCTGTCAGTGTTTGATATCAGTAATGGATTTGTGAGTGCTAGATATCAGTAACAGCGAGTTGTGAGTGTTCATTATCCATAACAGGGAGTTGTAAGTGTTCAATATCAGTGACAGGGATCGGTGAGTGTTTGATATCACTGACAGGGATTCTGTCAGTGTTTGATATCAGTGACAAGGATCTGTGAGTGTTCGATACCAGTAATGGATCAGTGAATGTTCGATGTTAGTGACAGAGATCTGTGAGTCTTCGATATCAGTGACAGGGATCTGTGAGTCTTCGATATCAGTGACAGGGATTGGTGAGTTTTCAATATCAGTGATATGGATATGTGAGTGTCTAATATAAGTAATGGTGTTGTGAGTATTTGATATCAGTAGCAGTGATCTGTGAGTGTTCGATATTAGTGATAGGGACTGTGAGTTTTCGATATCAGTAATGGATGTGTGAGTGCTAGATATCAGTAACAGCGAGTTGTGAGTGTTCATTATCCATAACAGGGAGTTGTGAGTGTTCAATATGAGTGACATGGAGTTATAATTCTTCGAATTCATTAACGGATCGGTGAGTGTTCGACATCAGTGACAGGGATCGGTGAGTGTTCGAAATCAGTGACAGGGATCGGTGAGTGTTCAATATCAGTGACAGGGATCGGTGAGTGTTCGACATCAGTGACAGGGATCGGTGAGTGTTCGACATCAGTGACAGGGATCGGTGAGTGTTCAACATCAGTGACAGGGATCGGTGAGAGTTCGACATCAGTTACAGGGATCGGTGAGAGTTCGACATCAGTGACAGGGATCTGTGAGTGTTCAACATCAGTGACAGGGATCGGTGAGAGTTCGACATCAGTTACAGGGATCGGTGAGTGTTCGACATCAGTGACAGGGATCTGTGAGTGTTCGATATCAGTGACAGGGTTTCTGCCAGTGTTTGATACCAGTAATGGATTTGTGAGTGCTAGATATCAGTAACAGCGAGTTGTGAGTGTTCATTATCCATAACAGGGAGTTGTGAGTGTTCAATATGAGTGACATGGAGTTATAATTCTTCGAATTCAGTAACGGATCGGTGAGTGTTCGACATCAGTGACAGGGATCGGTGAGTGTTCGAAATCAGTGACAGGGATCGTTGAGTGTTCAATATCTGTGACAGAGATCTGTGAGTCTTCGATATCAGTGACAGGGATCTGTGAGTCTTCGATATCAGTGACAGGGATTGGTGAGTTTTCAATATCTGTGATATGGATATGTGAGTGTCTAATATAAGTAACGGTGTTGTGAGTATTTGATATCAGTAGCAGTGATCTGTGAGTGTTCGATATTAGTGATAGGGACTGTGAGTTTTCGATATCAGTAATGGATCTGTGAGTGTTAGATATCAGTAACAGCGAGTTGTGAGTGTTCATTATCCATAACAGGGAGTTATGAGTGTTCAATATGAGTGACATGGAGTTATAATTCTTCGAAATCAGTAACGGATCGGTGATTGTTCGAGATCAGTGACAGGGATCGGTGAGTGTTCGAAATCAGTGACAGGGATCGGTGAGTGTTCAATATCAGTGACAGGGATCGGTGAGTGTTCGACATCAGTGACAGGGATCGGTGAGTGTTCGACATCAGTGACAGGGATCGGTGAGTGTTCAACATCAGTGACAGGGATCGGTGAGAGTTCGACATCAGTTACAGGGATCGGTGAGAGTTCGACATCAGTGACAGGGATCTGTGAGTGTTCAACATCAGTGACAGGGATCGGTGAGAGTTCGACATCAGTTACAGGGATCGGTGAGAGTTCGACATCAGTGACAGGGATCAGTGAGTGTTCAACATCAGTGACAGGGATCGGTGAGAGTTCGACATCAGTTACAGGGATCGGTGAGAGTTCGACATCAGTGACAGGGATCGGTGAGTGTTCAATATCAGTGACAGGGATCTGTGAGTGTTCGATATCAGTGACAGGGTTTCTGTCAGTGTTTGATATCAGTAATGGATTTGTGAGTTCTAGATATCAGTAACAGCGAGTTGTGAGTGTTCATTATCCATAACAGGGAGTTGTAAGTGTTCAATATCAGTGACAGGGATCAGTGAGTGTTTGATATCAGTGACAGGGATCAGTGAGTGTTTGATATCACTGACAGGGTTTCTGTCAGTGTTTGATATCAGTGACCAGGATCTGTGAGTGTTCGTTACCAGTAATGGATCGGTGAGTGTTCGATGTTAGTGACAGAGATCTGTGAGTCTTCGATATCAGTGACAGGGATCTGTGAGTCTTCGATATCAGTGACAGGGATTGGTGAGTTTTCAATATCTGTGATATGGATATGTGAGTGTCTAATATAAGTAACGGTGTTGTGAGTATTTGATATCAGTAGCAGTGATCTGTGAGTGTTCGATATTAGTGATAGGGACTGTGAGTTTTCGATATCAGTAATGGATCTGTGAGTGCTAGATATCAGTAACAGCGAGTTGTGAGTGTTCATTATCCATAACAGGGAGTTATGAGTGTTCAATATGAGTGACATGGAGTTATAATTCTTCTAAATCAGTAACGGATCGGTGATTGTTCGACATCAGTGACAGGGATCGGTGAGTGTTCGAAATCAGTAACGGATCGGTGAGTGTTCGACATCAGTGACAGGGATCGGTGAGTGTTCGACATCAGTAACAGGGAGTTGACAGTGTTCAATATCAGTGACATATCTCTCAGTTTTCACTATCAGTGACAGTGATGTTTGACTGTTCGATATCAGTGAAAGGGATCTGTGAATGTTCGATATCAGTAACAGTGATCTGTGAGTGTTCGATATGAGTGAGAGGCATCCGTGTTTGTTCAAAATCAGTAATGGATCAGTGAGTTTTCAATATCAGTGACCGCGTTTTCTGTGTGCTCAATATCAGTAACAGGGAGTTGTAATTGTTCGTTATCAGTGACAGGGATCTGTGAGTCTTCGATATCAGTGACAGGGATCTGTGAGTCTTCGATATCAGTGACAGGGATTGGTGAGTTTTCAATATCAGTGATATGGATATGTGAGTGTCTAATATAAGTAACGGTGTTGTGAGTATTTGATATCAGTAGCAGTGATCTGTGAGTGTTCGATATTAGTGATAGGGACTGTGAGTTTTCGATATCAGTAATGGATGTGTGAGTGCTAGATATCAGTAACAGCGAGTTATGAGTGTTCATTATCCATAACAGGGAGTTGTGAGTGTTCAATATGAGTGACATGGAGTTATAATTCTTCGAATTCAGTAACGGATCGGTGAGTGTTCGAGATCAGTGACAGGGATCGGTGAGTGTTCGAAATCAGTGACAGGGATCGGTGAGTGTTCAATATCAGTGACAGGGATCGGTGAGTGTTCGAAATCAGTGACAGGGATCGGTGAGTGTTCAATATCAGTGACAGGGATCGGTGAGTGTTCGATATCAGTGACAGGGATCGGTGAGTGTTCGATATCAGTGACAGGGATCGGTGAGTGTTCAACATCAGTGACAGGGATCGGTGAGTGTTCAACATCAGTGACAGGGATCGGTGAGAGTTCGACATCAGTTACAGGGATCGGTGAGAGTTCGACATCAGTGACAGGGATCTGTGAGTGTTCAACATCAGTGACAGGGATCGGTGAGAGTTCGACATCAGTTACAGGGATCGGTGAGTGTTCGACATCAGTGACAGGGATCTGTGAGGTTTCGATATCAGTGACAGGGTTTCTGTCAGTGTTTGATATCAGTAATGGATTTGTGAGTGCTAGATATCAGTAACAGCGAGTTGTGAGTGTTCATTATCCATAACAGGGAGTTGTAAGTGTTCAATATCAGTGACAGGGATCGGTGAGTGTTCGATACCAGTAATGGATCGGTGAGTGTTTGATGTTAGTGACAAGGATCTGTCATTTTTCGATATCAGTGAGAGGGATTGGTAAGTGTTCGATATCAGTGACAAGTATCTGTGAGTTTTCGATATCACTGATAGGGATCTGTGAGTGTTTGACATCAGTGACAGGGATCTGTCCATGTACGATATCAGTGACAGGGATCTGTGAGTATTCAATTTTAGTGACAGGAATCTGTGAGTGTTCGATATCAGTGACAGGGATCTGTGAGTGCTCGATATCTGTGACAGGGATCTGTGAGTGTTCGATATCAATAACAGTGAGTGGTAAGTGTTCAATTTCAATAACAGGTAGTTGTAAGTATTCGAAATGAGTGACAGCGATCTGTGAGACTTCGATTTCAGTGACAGGGCTATTTAAGTGTTCAATATCTGTGACAGGGATCTGTGAGTGTTCGATAACAGTGACAGTGATCTGTGAGTGCTCGATATCAGTGAAAGGGATCTGTGAGTGTTCGATAACAGTGACAGTGATCTGTGCGTGTACGATATCAGTGACAGGGATCTGTGAGTGTTCGATATCTCTGACAGGGATCTGTGACTGCTCGATATCACTGACAGGGATCTGTGAGTGTTTGATATCTGTGACAGGGATCTGTGAGTACTCGATTTCAGTGACAGGGATCAGTCAGTGTTTCAAATCAGTTCGAGGGTCCTGTGAGTGTTCCATATCAGTGAAAGTGATTGGTGAGTTTTCAATGTCAGTGACAGGGATCGGGCAGTGTTCAGTGTCAGTAGAGGGATATGTGTATTTTCGATATCACAGACAGGATTCTGTGATAGTTCGATATCGGTGACAGGGATTGGTGAGTTTTTGATATCGTAGACAGAGATGTGTCACTGTTCAATATCATTGAGAGGGTTCCGAGTGTGTTCGAATTCAGTAATCAACTGTTAGTGTTGGATATCAGTGACAGTGATCAGTCAGTGTTCGATATCAGTATTGCATCTGTGAGTGGTCTATATCAGTAACAGGGAGTTGTAAGTGTTCATTTTCAGTAACAGGTGTAGTTATAATTATTCAAAATCACTGACAGTGGTCTGTAAGTTTTCTATATCAGTTACATGGATCTGTGAGTGTTCGATATCAGTGACAGGGATCTGTGAGTGTTTGATATCAGTTACAGGGATCTGTGAGTGTTCGATATCAGTGTCAGGGATCTGTGAGTGTTAGATATCGCTGACAGGGATCTGTCAGTGTTTGATATCAGTGACAGGGATCTGTGAGTGTTTGATATCGCTGACAGGGATCTGTGAGTGCTCGATATCTGTGACAGGGATCTGTGAGTGTTCGATATCAGTGACAGGGATCTGTGAGTGCTCGATATCACTGACAGGGATCGGTGAGTGTTCGATATCAGTGCCAGGGATCTAAGTGTTCGATATCAGTAACAGGGATCTGTGAATGTTCGACATTACTGACAGGGAGCTGTCAATGTTCGATATCAGTAATGGATCTGTGAGTCTTCGATATCAGTGACAGAGATCTGTGAGTCTTCGATATCAGTGACAGGGATCTGTGAGTCTTTGATATCAGTGACAGGGATTGGTGAGTTTTCAATATCTGTGATATGGATATGTGAATGTCTAATATAAGTAACGGTGTTGTGAGTATTTGATATCAGTAGCAGTGATCTGTGAGTGTTCGATATTAGTGATAGGGACTGTGAGTTTTCGATATCAGTAATGGATGTGTGAGTGCTAGATATCAGAAACAGCGAGTTGTGAGTGTTCATTATCCATAACAGGGAGTTGTGAGTGTTCAATATGAGTGACATGGAGTTATAATTCTTCGAATTCAGTAACGGATCGGTGAGTGTTCGACATCAGTGACAGGGATCGGTGAGAGTTCGACATCAGTGACAGGGATCGGTGAGTGTTCGAAATCAGTGACAGGGATCGGTGAGTGTTCAATATCAGTGACAGGGATCGGTGAGTGTTCGACATCAGTGACAGGGATCGGTGAGTGTTCGACATCAGTGACAGGGATCGGTGAGTGTTCAACATCAGTGACAGGGATCGGTGAGAGTTCGACATCAGTTACAGAGATCGGTGAGAGTTCGACATCAGTGACAGGGATCTGTGAGTGTTCAACATCAGTGATAGGGATCGGTGAGAGTTCGACATCAGTTACAGGGATCGGTGAGTATTCGACATCAGTGACAGGGATCTGTGAGTGTTCGATATCAGTGACAGGGTTTCTGTCAGTGTTTGATATCAGTAATGGATTTGTGAGTGCTAGATATCAGTAACAGCGAGTTGTGAGTGTTCATTATCCATAACAGGGAGTTGTAAGTGTTCAATATCAGTGACAAGGATCTGTGAGTGTTCGATACCAGTAATGGATCAGTGAATGTTCGATGTTAGTGACAGAGATCTGTGAGTCTTCGATATCAGTGACAGGGATCTGTGAGTCTTCGATATCAGTGACAGGGATTGGTGAGTTTTCAATATCAGTGATATGGATATGTGAGTGTCTAATATAAGTAATGGTGTTGTGAGTATTTGATATCAGTAGCAGTGATCTGTGAGTGTTTGATATCAGTTACAGGGATCTGTGAGTGTTCGATATCAGTGTCAGGGATCTGTGAGTGTTAGATATCGCTGACAGGGATCTGTCAGTGTTTGATATCAGTTACAGGGATCTGTGGGTGTTTGATATCAGTGACAGGGATCTGTGAGTGTTTGATATCGCTGACAGTGATCTGTGAGTGCTCGATATCTGTGACAGGGATCTGTGAGTGTTCGATATCAGTGACAGGGATCTGTGAGTGCTCGATATCACTGACAGGGATCGGTGAGTGTTCGATATCAGTGCCAGGGATCTAAGTGTTCGATATCAGTAACAGGGATCTGTGAATGTTCGACATTACTGACAGGGAGCTGTCAATGTTCGATATCAGTAATGGATCTGTGAGTGTTCGATATCAGTGACAGGGATCTGTGAGTGTTCGATATCAGTGACAGGGATCTGTGAGTGCTCGATATCAGTGACAGGGATTGGTGAGTTTTCAATATCTGTGATATGGATATGTGAATGTCTAATATAAGTAACGGTGTTGTGAGTATTTGATATCAGTAGCAGTGATCTGTGAGTGTTCGATATTAGTGATAGGGACTGTGAGTTTTCGATATCAGTAATGGATGTGTGAGTGCTAGATATCAGTAACAGCGAGTTGTGAGTGTTCATTATCCATAACAGGGAGTTGTGAGTGTTCAATATGAGTGACATGGAGTTATAATTCTTCGAATTCAGTAACGGATCGGTGAGTGTTCGACATCAGTGACAGGGATCGGTGAGAGTTCGACATCAGTGACAGGGATCGGTGAGTGTTCGAAATCAGTGACAGGGATCGGTGAGTGTTCGACATCAGTGACAGGGATCGGTGAGAGTTCGACATCAGTTACAGAGATCGGTGAGAGTTCGACATCAGTGACAGGGATCTGTGAGTGTTCGATATCAGTGACAGGGTTTCTGTCAGTGTTTGATACCAGTAATGGATTTGTGAGTGCTAGATATCAGTAACAGCGAGTTGTGAGTGTTCATTATCCATAACAGGGAGTTGTAAGTGTTCAATATGAGTGACAGGGATCAGTGAGTGTTTGATATCAGTGACAGGGTTTCTGTCAGTGTTTGATATCAGTGACAAGGATCTGTGAGTGTTCGATACCAGTAATGGATCGGTGAGTGTTCGATGTTAGTGACAGAGATCTGTGAGTCTTCGATATCAGTGACAGGGATCTGTGAGTCTTCGATATCAGTGACAGGGATCTGTGAGTCTTCGATATCAGTGACAGGGATCTGTGAGTCTTCGATATCAGTGACAGGGATTGGTGAGTTTTCAATATCAGTGATATGGATATGTGAGTGTCTAATATAAGTAATGGTGTTGTGAGTATTTGATATCAGTAGCAGTGATCTGTGAGTGTTCGATGTTAGTGACAGTGATCTGTGAGTCTTCGATATCAGTGACAGGGATCTGTGAGTCTTCGATATCAGTGACAGGGATTGGTGAGTTTTCAATATCAGTGATATGGATATGTGAGTGTCTAATATAAGTAACGGTGCTGTGAGTATTTGATATCAGTAGCAGTGATCTGTGAGTGTTCGATATTAGTGATAGGGACTGTGAGTTTTCGATATCAGTAATGGATCTGTGAGTGCTAGATATCAGTAACATAGAGTTGTGAGTGTTCATTATCCATAACAGGAAGTTGTGAGTGTTCAATATGAGTTAAATGGAGTTATAATTCTTCGAAATCAGTAACGGATCGGTGAGTGTTCGACATCAGTGACAGGGATCGGTGAGTGTTCGACATCAGTAACAGGGAGTTGACAGTGTTCAATATCAGTGACATATCTCTCAGTGTTCACTATCAGTGACAGTGATGTTTGACTGTTCGATATCAGTGAAAGGGATCTGTGAATGTTCGATATCAGTAACAGGGATCTGTGAGTGTTCGATATGAGTGAGAGGCATCCGTGTTTGTTTGAAATCAGTAATGGATCAGTGAGTTTTCGATATCAGTGACCGCGTTTTCTGTGTGCTCAATATCAGTAACAGGGAGTTGTAATTGTTCGTTATCAGTGACAGGGATCTGTGAGTCTTCGATATCAGTGACAGGGATCTGTGAGTCTTCGATATCAGTGACAGGGATTGGTGAGTTTTCAATATCAGTGATATGGATATGTGAGTGTCTAATATAAGTAACGGTGTTGTGAGTATTTGATATCAGTAGCAGTGATCTGTGAGTGTTCGATATTAGTGATAGGGACTGTGAGTTTTCGATATCAGTAATGGATGTGTGAGTGCTAGATATCAGTAACAGCGAGTTGTGAGTGTTCATTATCCATAACAGGAAGTTGTGAGTGTTCAATATGAGTGACATGGAGTTATAATTCTTCGAATTCAGTAACGGATCGGTGAGTGTTCGAGATCAGTGACAGGGATCGGTGAGTGTTCGAAATCAGTGACAGGGATCGGTGAGTGTTCAATATCAGTGACAGGGATCGGTGAGTGTTCGACATCAGTGACAGGGATCGGTGAGTGTTCGACATCAGTGACAGGGATCGGTGAGTGTTCAACATCAGTGACAGGGATCGGTGAGAGTTCGACATCAGTTACAGGGATCGGTGAGAGTTCGACATCAGTGACAGGGATCTGTGAGAGTTCAACATCAGTGACAGGGATCGGTGAGTGTTCGACATCAGTGACAGGGATCTGTGAGTGTTCGACATCAGTGACAGGGATCTGTGAGTGTTCGATATCAGTGACAGGGTTTCTGTCAGTGTTTGATATCAGTAATGGATTTGTGAGTGCTAGATATCAGTAACAGTGAGTTGTGAGTGTTCATTATCCATAACAGGGAGTTGTAAGTGTTCAATATCAGTGACAGGGATCAGTGAGTGTTTGATATCAGTGACAGGGATCTGTGAGTGTTCGATACCAGTAATGGATCGGTGAGTGTTTGATGTTAGTGACAGAGATCTGTGAGTCTTCGATATCAGTGACAGGGATCTGTGAGTCTTCGATATCAGTGACAGGGATTGGTGAGTTTTCAATATCAGTGATATGGATATGTGATTGTCTAATATAAGTAATGGTGTTGTGAGTATTTGATATCAGTAGCAGTGATCTGTGAGTGTTCGATATTAGTGATAGGGACTGTGAGTTTTCGATATCAGTAATGGATGTGTGAGTGCTAGATATCAGTAACAGCGAGTTGTGAGTGTTCATTATCCATAACAGGGAGTTGTGAGTGATCAATATGAGTGACATGGAGTTATAATTCTTCGAATTCAGTAACGGATCGGTGAGTGTTTGACATCAGTGACAGGGATCTGTGAGTCTTCGATATCAGTGACAGGGATCTGTGAGTCTTCGATATCAGTGACAGGGATTGGTGAGTTTTCAATATCAGTGATATGGATATGTGAGTGTCTAATATAAGTAATGGTGTTGTGAGTATTTGATATCAGTAGCAGTGATCTGTGAGTGTTCGATGTTAGTGACAGTGATCTGTGAGTCTTCGATATCAGTGACAGGGATCTGTGAGTCTTCGATATCAGTGACAGGGATTGGTGAGTTTTCAATATCAGTGATATGGATATGTGAGTGTCTAATATAAGTAACGGTGCTGTGAGTATTTGATATCAGTAGCAGTGATCTGTGAGTGTTCGATATTAGTGATAGGGACTGTGAGTTTTCGATATCAGTAATGGATCTGTGAGTGCTAGATATCAGTAACATAGAGTTGTGAGTGTTCATTATCCATAACAGGAAGTTGTGAGTGTTCAATATGAGTTAAATGGAGTTATAATTCTTCGAAATCAGTAACGGATCGGTGAGTGTTCGACATCAGTGACAGGGATCGGTGAGTGTTCGACATCAGTAACAGGGAGTTGACAGTGTTCAATATCAGTGACATATCTCTCAGTGTTCACTATCAGTGACAGTGATGTTTGACTGTTCGATATCAGTGAAAGGGATCTGTGAATGTTCGATATCAGTAACAGGGATCTGTGAGTGTTCGATATGAGTGAGAGGCATCCGTGTTTGTTTGAAATCAGTAATGGATCAGTGAGTTTTCGATATCAGTGACCGCGTTTTCTGTGTGCTCAATATCAGTAACAGGGAGTTGTAATTGTTCGTTATCAGTGACAGGGATCTGTGAGTCTTCGATATCAGTGACAGGGATCTGTGAGTCTTCGATATCAGTGACAGGGATTGGTGAGTTTTCAATATCAGTGATATGGATATGTGAGTGTCTAATATAAGTAACGGTGTTGTGAGTATTTGATATCAGTAGCAGTGATCTGTGAGTGTTCGATATTAGTGATAGGGACTGTGAGTTTTCGATATCAGTAATGGATGTGTGAGTGCTAGATATCAGTAACAGCGAGTTGTGAGTGTTCATTATCCATAACAGGAAGTTGTGAGTGTTCAATATGAGTGACATGGAGTTATAATTCTTCGAATTCAGTAACGGATCGGTGAGTGTCCGAGATCAGTGACAGGGATCGGTGAGTGTTCGAAATCAGTGACAGGGATCGGTGAGTGTTCAATATCAGTGACAGGGATCGGTGAGTGTTCGACATCAGTGACAGGGATCGGTGAGTGTTCGACATCAGTGACAGGGATCGGTGAGTGTTCAACATCAGTGACAGGGATCGGTGAGAGTTCGACATCAGTTACAGGGATCGGTGAGAGTTCGACATCAGTGACAGGGATCTGTGAGAGTTCAACATCAGTGACAGGGATCGGTGAGAGTTCGACATCAGTTACAGGGATCGGTGAGAGTTCGACATCAGTGACAGGGATCGGTGAGTGTTCGACATCAGTGACAGGGATCTGTGAGTGTTCGATATCAGTGACAGGGTTTCTGTCAGTGTTTGATATCAGTAATGGATTTGTGAGTGCTAGATATCAGTAACAGTGAGTTGTGAGTGTTCATTATCCATAACAGGGAGTTGTAAGTGTTCAATATCAGTGACAGGGATCAGTGAGTGTTTGATATCAGTGACAGGGATCTGTGAGTGTTCGATACCAGTAATGGATCGGTGTGTGTTTGATGTTAGTGACAGAGATCTGTGAGTCTTCGATATCAGTGACAGGGATCTGTGAGTCTTCGATATCAGTGACAGGGATCTGTGAGTCTTCGATATCAGTGACAGGGATTGGTGAGTTTTCAATATCAGTGATATGGATATGTGAGTGTCTAATATAAGTAATGGTGTTGTGAGTATTTGATATCAGTAGCAGTGATCTGTGAGTGTTCGATATTAGTGATAGGGACTGTGAGTTTTCGATATCAGTAATGGATGTGTGAGTGCTAGATATCAGTAACAGCGAGTTGTGAGTGTTCATTATCCATAACAGGGAGTTGTGAGTGATCAATATGAGTGACATGGAGTTATAATTCTTCGAATTCAGTAACGGATCGGTGAGTGTTTGACATCAGTGACAGGGATCGGTGAGAGTTCGACATCAGTGACAGGGATCGGTGAGTGTTCGAAATCAGTGACAGGGATCGGTGAGTGTTCAATATCAGTGACAGGGATCGGTGAGTGTTCGACATCAGTGACAGGGATCGGTGAGTGTTCGACATCAGTGACAGGGATCGGTGAGTGTTCAACATCAGTGACAGGGATCGGTGAGAGTTCGACATCAGTGACAGGGATCAGTGAGAGTTCGACATCAGTTACAGGGATCGGTGAGAGTTCGACATCAGTGACAGGGATCTGTGAGTGTTCAACATCAGTGACAGGGATCGGTGAGAGTTCGACATCAGTTACAGGGATCGGTGAGTGTTCGACATCAGTGACAGGGATCTGTGAGTGTTCGATATCAGTGACAGGGTTTCTGTCAGTGTTTGATACCAGTAATGGATTTGTGAGTGCTAGATATCAGTAACAGCGAGTTGTGAGTGTTCATTATCCATAACAGGGAGTTGTGAGTGTTCAATATGAGTGACATGGAGTTATAATTCTTCGAATTCAGTAACGGATCGGTGAGTGTTCGACATCAGTGACAGGGATCGGTGAGTGTTCGAAATCAGTGACAGGGATCGTTGAGTGTTCAATATCTGTGACAGAGATCTGTGAGTCTTCGATATCAGTGACAGGGATCTGTGAGTCTTCGATATCAGTGACAGGGATTGGTGAGTTTTCAATATCTGTGATATGGATATGTGAGTGTCTAATATAAGTAACGGTGTTGTGAGTATTTGATATCAGTAGCAGTGATCTGTGAGTGTTCGATATTAGTGATAGGGACTGTGAGTTTTCGATATCAGTAATGGATCTGTGAGTGTTAGATATCAGTAACAGCGAGTTGTGAGTGTTCATTATCCATAACAGGGAGTTATGAGTGTTCAATATGAGTGACATGGAGTTATAATTCTTCGAAATCAGTAACGGATCTGTGATTGTTCGAGATCAGTGACAGGGATCGGTGAGTGTTCGAAATCAGTGACAGGGATCGGTGAGTGTTCAATATCAGTGACAGGGATCGGTGAGTGTTCGACATCAGTGACAGGGATCGGTGAGTGTTCGACATCAGTAACAGGGAGTTGACAGTGTTCAATATCAGTGACATATCTCTCAGTTTTCACTATCAGTGACAGTGATGTTTGACTGTTCGATATCAGTGAAAGGGATCTGTGAATGTTCGATATCAGTAACAGTGATCTGTGAGTGTTCGATATGAGTGAGAGGCATCCGTGTTTGTTCGAAATCAGTAATGGATCAGTGAGTTTTCAATATCAGTGACCGCGTTTTCTGTGTGCTCAATATCAGTAACAGGGTGTTGTAATTGTTCGTTATCAGTGACAGGGATCTGTGAGTCTTCGATATCAGTGACAGGGATCTGTGAGTCTTCGATATCAGTGACAGGGATTGGTGAGTTTTCAATATCAGTGATATGGATATGTGAGTGTCTAATATAAGTAACGGTGTTGTGAGTATTTGATATCAGTAGCAGTGATCTGTGAGTGTTCGATATTAGTGATAGGGACTGTGAGTTTTCGATATCAGTAATGGATGTGTGAGTGCTAGATATCAGTAACAGCGAGTTATGAGTGTTCATTATCCATAACAGGGAGTTGTGAGTGTTCAATATGAGTGACATGGAGTTATAATTCTTCGAATTCAGTAACGGATCGGTGAGTGTTCGAGATCAGTGACAGGGATCGGTGAGTGTTCGAAATCAGTGACAGGGATCGGTGAGTTTTCAATATCAGTGACAGGGATCGGTGAGTGTTCGATATCAGTGACAGGGATCGGTGAGTGTTCAACATCAGTGACGGATCGGTGAGAGTTCGACATCAGTTACAGGGATCGGTGAGAGTTCGACATCAGTGACAGGGATCTGTGAGTGTTCAACATCAGTGACAGGGATCGGTGAGAGTTCGACATCAGTTACAGGGATCGGTGAGTGTTCGACATCAGTGACAGGGATCTGTGAGTGTTCGATATCAGTGACAGGGTTTCTGTCAGTGTTTGATACCAGTAATGGATTTGTGAGTGCTAGATATCAGTAACAGCGAGTTGTGAGTGTTCATTATCCATAACAGGGAGTTGTGAGTGATCAATATGAGTGACATGGAGTTATAATTCTTCGAATTCAGTAACGGATCGGTGAGTGTTTGACATCAGTGACAGGGATCGGTGAGAGTTCGACATCAGTGACAGGGATCGGTGAGTGTTCGAAATCAGTGACAGGGATCGGTGAGTGTTCAATATCAGTGACAGGGATCGGTGAGTGTTCGACATCAGTGACAGGGATCGGTGAGTGTTCGACATCAGTGACAGGGATCGGTGAGTGTTCAACATCAGTGACAGGGATCGGTGAGAGTTCGACATCAGTGACAGGGATCAGTGAGAGTTCGACATCAGTTACAGGGATCGGTGAGAGTTCGACATCAGTGACAGGGATTTGTGAGTGTTCAACATCAGTGACAGGGATCGGTGAGAGTTCGACATCAGTTACAGGGATCGGTGAGTGTTCGACATCAGTGACAGGGATCTGTGAGTGTTCGATATCAGTGACAGGGTTTCTGTCAGTGTTTGATACCAGTAATGGATTTGTGAGTGCTAGATATCAGTAACAGCGAGTTGTGAGTGTTCATTATCCATAACAGGGAGTTGTGAGTGTTCAATATGAGTGACATGGAGTTATAATTCTTCGAATTCAGTAACGGATCGGTGAGTGTTCGACATCAGTGACAGGGATCGGTGAGTGTTCGAAATCAGTGACAGGGATCGTTGAGTGTTCAATATCTGTGACAGAGATCTGTGAGTCTTCGATATCAGTGACAGGGATCTGTGAGTCTTCGATATCAGTGACAGGGATTGGTGAGTTTTCAATATCAGTGATATGGATATGTGAGTGTCTAATATAAGTAACGGTGTTGTGAGTATTTGATATCAGTAGCAGTGATCTGTGAGTGTTCGATATTAGTGATAGGGACTGTGAGTTTTCGATATCAGTAATGGATCTGTGAGTGTTAGATATCAGTAACAGCGAGTTGTGAGTGTTCATTATCCATAACAGGGAGTTATGAGTGTTCAATATGAGTGACATGGAGTTATAATTCTTCGAAATCAGTAACGGATCTGTGATTGTTCGAGATCAGTGACAGGGATCGGTGAGTGTTCGAAATCAGTGACAGGGATCGGTGAGTGTTCAATATCAGTGACAGGGATCGGTGAGTGTTCGACATCAGTGACAGGGATCGGTGAGTGTTCGACATCAGTAACAGGGAGTTGACAGTGTTCAATATCAGTGACATATCTCTCAGTTTTCACTATCAGTGACAGTGATGTTTGACTGTTCGATATCAGTGAAAGGGATCTGTGAATGTTCGATATCAGTAACAGTGATCTGTGAGTGTTCGATATGAGTGAGAGGCATCCGTGTTTGTTCGAAATCAGTAATGGATCAGTGAGTTTTCAATATCAGTGACCGCGTTTTCTGTGTGCTCAATATCAGTAACAGGGTGTTGTAATTGTTCGTTATCAGTGACAGGGATCTGTGAGTCTTCGATATCAGTGACAGGGATCTGTGAGTCTTCGATATCAGTGACAGGGATTGGTGAGTTTTCAATATCAGTGATATGGATATGTGAGTGTCTAATATAAGTAACGGTGTTGTGAGTATTTGATATCAGTAGCAGTGATCTGTGAGTGTTCGATATTAGTGATAGGGACTGTGAGTTTTCGATATCAGTAATGGATGTGTGAGTGCTAGATATCAGTAACAGCGAGTTATGAGTGTTCATTATCCATAACAGGGAGTTGTGAGTGTTCAATATGAGTGACATGGAGTTATAATTCTTCGAATTCAGTAACGGATCGGTGAGTGTTCGAGATCAGTGACAGGGATCGGTGAGTGTTCGAAATCAGTGACAGGGATCGGTGAGTGTTCAATATCAGTGACAGGGATCGGTGAGTGTTCGATATCAGTGACAGGGATCGGTGAGTGTTCAACATCAGTGACGGATCGGTGAGAGTTCGACATCAGTTACAGGGATCGGTGAGAGTTCGACATCAGTGACAGGGATCTGTGAGTGTTCAACATCAGTGACAGGGATCGGTGAGAGTTCGACATCAGTTACAGGGATCGGTGAGTGTTCGACATCAGTGACAGGGATCTGTGAGTGTTCGATATCAGTGACAGGGTTTCTGTCAGTGTTTGATACCAGTAATGGATTTGTGAGTGCTAGATATCAGTAACAGCGAGTTGTGAGTGTTCATTATCCATAACAGGGAGTTGTGAGTGTTCAATATGAGTGACATGGAGTTATAATTCTTCGAATTCAGTAACGGATCGGTGAGTGTTCGACATCAGTGACAGGGATCGGTGAGTGTTCGAAATCAGTGACAGGGATCGTTGAGTGTTCAATATCTGTGACAGAGATCTGTGAGTCTTCGATATCAGTGACAGGGATCTGTGAGTCTTCGATATCAGTGACAGGGATTGGTGAGTTTTCAATATCTGTGATATGGATATGTGAGTGTCTAATATAAGTAACGGTGTTGTGAGTATTTGATATCAGTAGCAGTGATCTGTGAGTGTTCGATATTAGTGATAGGGACTGTGAGTTTTCGATATCAGTAATGGATCTGTGAGTGTTAGATATCAGTAACAGCGAGTTGTGAGTGTTCATTATCCATAACAGGGAGTTATGAGTGTTCAATATGAGTGACATGGAGTTATAATTCTTCGAAATCAGTAACGGATCTGTGATTGTTCGAGATCAGTGACAGGGATCGGTGAGTGTTCGAAATCAGTGACAGGGATCGGTGAGTGTTCAATATCAGTGACAGGGATCGGTGAGTGTTCGACATCAGTGACAGGGATCGGTGAGTGTTCGACATCAGTAACAGGGAGTTGACAGTGTTCAATATCAGTGACATATCTCTCAGTTTTCACTATCAGTGACAGTGATGTTTGACTGTTCGATATCAGTGAAAGGGATCTGTGAATGTTCGATATCAGTAACAGTGATCTGTGAGTGTTCGATATGAGTGAGAGGCATCCGTGTTTGTTCGAAATCAGTAATGGATCAGTGAGTTTTCAATATCAGTGACCGCGTTTTCTGTGTGCTCAATATCAGTAACAGGGAGTTGTAATTGTTCGTTATCAGTGACAGGGATCTGTGAGTCTTCGATATCAGTGACAGGGATCTGTGAGTCTTCGATATCAGTGACAGGGATTGGTGAGTTTTCAATATCAGTGATATGGATATGTGAGTGTCTAATATAAGTAACGGTGTTGTGAGTATTTGATATCAGTAGCAGTGATCTGTGAGTGTTCGATATTAGTGATAGGGACTGTGAGTTTTCGATATCAGTAATGGATGTGTGAGTGCTAGATATCAGTAACAGCGAGTTATGAGTGTTCATTATCCATAACAGGGAGTTGTGAGTGTTCAATATGAGTGACATGGAGTTATAATTCTTCGAATTCAGTAACGGATCGGTGAGTGTTCGAGATCAGTGACAGGGATCGGTGAGTGTTCGAAATCAGTGACAGGGATCGGTGAGTGTTCAATATCAGTGACAGGGATCGGTGAGTGTTCGAAATCAGTGACAGGGATCGGTGAGTGTTCAATATCAGTGACAGGGATCGGTGAGTGTTCGATATCAGTGACAGGGATCGGTGAGTGTTCGATATCAGTGACAGGGATCGGTGAGTGTTCAACATCAGTGACAGGGATCGGTGAGTGTTCAACATCAGTGACAGGGATCGGTGAGAGTTCGACATCAGTTACAGGGATCGGTGAGAGTTCGACATCAGTGACAGGGATCTGTGAGTGTTCAACATCAGTGACAGGGATCGGTGAGAGTTCGACATCAGTTACAGGGATCGGTGAGTGTTCGACATCAGTGACAGGGATCTGTGAGGTTTCGATATCAGTGACAGGGTTTCTGTCAGTGTTTGATATCAGTAATGGATTTGTGAGTGCTAGATATCAGTAACAGCGAGTTGTGAGTGTTCATTATCCATAACAGGGAGTTGTAAGTGTTCAATATCAGTGACAGGGATCGGTGAGTGTTCGATACCAGTAATGGATCGGTGAGTGTTTGATGTTAGTGACAAGGATCTGTCATTTTTCGATATCAGTGAGAGGGATTGGTAAGTGTTCGATATCAGTGACAAGTATCTGTGAGTTTTCGATATCATTGATAGGGATCTGTGAGTGTTTGACATCAGTGACAGGGATCTGTCCATGTACGATATCAGTGACAGGGATCTGTGAGTATTCAATTTTAGTGACAGGAATCTGTGAGTGTTCGATATCAGTGACAGGGATCTGTGAGTGCTCGATATCTGTGACAGGGATCTGTGAGTGTTCGATATCAATAACAGTGAGTGGTAAGTGTTCAATTTCAATAACAGGTAGTTGTAAGTATTCGAAATGAGTGACAGCGATCTGTGAGACTTCGATTTCAGTGACAGGGCTATTTAAGTGTTCAATATCTGTGACAGGGATCTGTGAGTGTTCGATAACAGTGACAGTGATCTGTGCGTGTACGATATCAGTGAAAGGGATCTGTGAGTGTTCGATAACAGTGACAGTGATCTGTGCGTGTACGATATCAGTGAAAGGGATCTGTGAGTGTTCGATAACAGTGACAGTGATCTGTGCGTGTACGATATCAGTGACAGGGATCTGTGAGTGTTCGATATCTCTGACAGGGATCTGTGACTGCTCGATATCACTGACAGGGATCTGTGAGTGTTTGATATCTGTGACAGGGATCTGTGAGTACTCGATTTCAGTGACAGGGATCAGTCAGTGTTTCAAATCAGTTCGAGGGTCCTGTGAGTGTTCCATATCAGTGAAAGTGATTGGTGAGTTTTCAATGTCAGTGACAGGGATCGGGCAGTGTTCAGTGTCAGTAGAGGGATATGTGTATTTTCGATATCACAGACAGGATTCTGTGATAGTTCGATATCGGTGACAGGGATTGGTGAGTTTTTGATATCGTAGACAGAGATGTGTCACTGTTCAATATCATTGAGAGGGTTCCGAGTGTGTTCGAATTCAGTAATCAACTGTTAGTGTTGGATATCAGTGACAGTGATCAGTCAGTGTTCGATATCAGTATTGCATCTGTGAGTGGTCTATATCAGTAACAGGGAGTTGTAAGTGTTCATTTTCAGTAACAGGTGTAGTTATAATTATTCAAAATCACTGACAGTGGTCTGTGAGTTTTCTATATCAGTTACATGGATCTGTGAGTGTTCGATATCAGTGACAGGGATCTGTGAGTGTTTGATATCAGTTACAGGGATCTGTGAGTGTTCGATATCAGTGACAGGGATCTGTGAGTGCTCGATATCACTGATAGGGATCGGTGAGTGTTCGATATCAGTGCCAGGGATCTAAGTGTTCGATATCAGTAACAGGGATCTGTGAATGTTCGACATTACTGACAGGGAGCTGTCAATGTTCGATATCAGTAATGGATCTGTGAGTGCTCGATATCAGTGACAGGGATTGGTGAGTTTTCAATATCTGTGATATGGATATGTGAATGTCTAATATAAGTAACGGTGTTGTGAGTATTTGATATCAGTAGCAGTGATCTGTGAGTGTTCGATATTAGTGATAGGGACTGTGAGTTTTCGATATCAGTAATGGATGTGTGAGTGCTAGATATCAGAAACAGCGAGTTGTGAGTGTTCATTATCCATAACAGGGAGTTGTGAGTGTTCAATATGAGTGACATGGAGTTATAATTCTTCGAATTCAGTAACGGATCGGTGAGAGTTCGACATCAGTGACAGGGATCGGTGAGTGTTCGAAATCAGTGACAGGGATCGGTGAGTGTTCAATATCAGTGACAGGGATCGGTGAGTGTTCGACATCAGTGACAGGGATCGGTGAGTGTTCGACATCAGTGACAGGGATCGGTGAGTGTTCAACATCAGTGACAGGGATCGGTGAGAGTTCGACATCAGTTACAGAGATCGGTGAGAGTTCGACATCAGTGACAGGGATCTGTGAGTGTTCAACATCAGTGATAGGGATCGGTGAGAGTTCGACATCAGTTACAGGGATCGGTGAGTATTCGACATCAGTGACAGGGATCTGTGAGTGTTCGATATCAGTGACAGGGTTTCTGTCAGTGTTTGATATCAGTGACAAGGATCTGTGAGTGTTCGATACCAGTAATGGATCAGTGAATGTTCGATGTTAGTGACAGAGATCTGTGAGTCTTCGATATCAGTGACAGGGATCTGTGAGTGTTCGATATCAGTGACAGGGATCTGTGAGTCTTCGATATCAGTGACAGGGGTCTGTGAGTCTTCGATATCAGTGACAGGGATTGGTGAGTTTTCAATATCAGTGATAAGGATATGTGAGTGTCTAATATAAGTAATGGTGTTGTGAGTATTTGATATCAGTAGTAGTGATCTGTGAGTGTTCGATATCAGTGACAGGGATCTGTGAGTGTTTGATATCAGTGACAGGGATTGGTGAGTTTTCAATATCAGTGATATGGATATGTGAGTGTCTAATATAAGTAATGGTGTTGTGAGTATTTGATATCAGTAGCAGTGATCTGTGAGTGTTCGATGTTAGTGACAGTGTTCTGTGAGTCTTCGATATCAGTGACAGGGATCTGTGAGTCTTCGATATCAGTGACAGGGATTGGTGAGTTTTCAATATCAGTGATATGGATATGTGAGTGTCTAATATAAGTAACGGTGTTGTGAGTATTTGATATCAGTAGCAGTGATCTGTGAGTGTTCGATATTAGTGATAGGGACTGTGAGTTTTCGATATCAGTAATGGATGTGTGAGTGCTAGATATCAGTAACAGCGAGTTGTGAGTGTTCATTATCCATAACAGGAAGTTGTGAGTGTTCAATATGAGTGACATGGAGTTATAATTCTTCGAATTCAGTAACGGATCGGTGAGTGTTCGAGATCAGTGACAGGGATCGGTGAGTGTTCGAAATCAGTGACAGGGATCGGTGAGTGTTCAATATCAGTGACAGGGATCGGTGAGTGTTCGACATCAGTGACAGGGATCGGTGAGTGTTCGACATCAGTGACAGGGATCGGTGAGTGTTCAACATCAGTGACAGGGATCGGTGAGAGTTCGACATCAGTTACAGGGATCGGTGAGAGTTCGACATCAGTGACAGGGATCTGTGAGAGTTCAACATCAGTGACAGGGATCGGTGAGAGTTCGACATCAGTTACAGGGATCGGTGAGAGTTCGACATCAGTGACAGGGATCAGTGAGTGTTCAACATCAGTTACAGGGATCGGTGAGAGTTCGACATCAGTTACAGGGATCGGTGAGTGTTCGACATCAGTGACAGGGATCGGTGAGTGTTTGATATCACTGACAGGGATTCTGTCAGTGTTTGATATCAGTGACAAGGATCTGTGAGTGTTCGATACCAGTAATGGATCGGTGAATGTTCGATGTTAGTGACAGAGATCTGTGAGTCTTCGATATCAGTGACAGGGATCTGTGAGTCTTCGATATCAGTGACAGGGATTGGTGAGTTTTCAATATCAGTGATATGGATATGTGAGTGTCTAATATAAGTAATGGTGTTGTGAGTATTTGATATCAGTAGCAGTGATCTGTGAGTGTTCGATATTAGTGATAGGGACTGTGAGTTTTCGATATCAGTAATGGATGTGTGAGTGCTAGATATCAGTAACAGCGAGTTGTGAGTGTTCATTATCCATAACAGGGAGTTGTGAGTGATCAATATGAGTGACATGGAGTTATAATTCTTCGAATTCAGTAACGGATCGGTGAGTGTTTGACATCAGTGACAGGGATCGGTGAGAGTTCGACATCAGTGACAGGGATCGGTGAGTGTTCGAAATCAGTGACAGGGATCGGTGAGTGTTCAATATCAGTGACAGGGATCGGTGAGTGTTCGACATCAGTGACAGGGATCGGTGAGTGTTCGACATCAGTGACAGGGATCGGTGAGTGTTCAACATCAGTGACAGGGATCGGTGAGAGTTCGACATCAGTGACAGGGATCAGTGAGAGTTCGACATCAGTTACAGGGATCGGTGAGAGTTCGACATCAGTGACAGGGATCTGTGAGTGTTCAACATCAGTGACAGGGATCGGTGAGAGTTCGACATCAGTTACAGGGATCGGTGAGTGTTCGACATCAGTGACAGGGATCTGTGAGTGTTCGATATCAGTGACAGGGTTTCTGTCAGTGTTTGATACCAGTAATGGATTTGTGAGTGCTAGATATCAGTAACAGCGAGTTGTGAGTGTTCATTATCCATAACAGGGAGTTGTGAGTGTTCAATATGAGTGACATGGAGTTATAATTCTTGGAATTCAGTAACGGATCGGTGAGTGTTCGACATCAGTGACAGGGATCGGTGAGTGTTCGAAATCAGTGACAGGGATCGTTGAGTGTTCAATATCTGTGACAGAGATCTGTGAGTCTTCGATATCAGTGACAGGGATCTGTGAGTCTTCGATATCAGTGACAGGGATTGGTGAGTTTTCAATATCTGTGATATGGATATGTGAGTGTCTAATATAAGTAACGGTGTTGTGAGTATTTGATATCAGTAGCAGTGATCTGTGAGTGTTCGATATTAGTGATAGGGACTGTGAGTTTTCGATATCAGTAATGGATCTGTGAGTGTTAGATATCAGTAACAGCGAGTTGTGAGTGTTCATTATCCATAACAGGGAGTTATGAGTGTTCAATATGAGTGACATGGAGTTATAATTCTTCGAAATCAGTAACGGATCTGTGATTGTTCGAGATCAGTGACAGGGATCGGTGAGTGTTCGAAATCAGTGACAGGGATCGGTGAGTGTTCAATATCAGTGACAGGGATCGGTGAGTGTTCGACATCAGTGACAGGGATCGGTGAGTGTTCGACATCAGTGACAGGGATCGGTGAGTGTTCAACATCAGTGACAGGGATCGGTGAAAGTTCGACATCAGTTACAGGGATCGGTGAGAGTTCGACATCAGTGACAGGGATCTGTGAGTGTTCAACATCAGTGACAGGGATCGGTGAGAGTTCGACATCAGTTACAGGGATCGGTGAGAGTTCGACATCAGTGACAGGGATCAGTGAGTGTTCAACATCAGTGACAGGGATCGGTGAGAGTTCGACATCAGTTACAGGGATTGGTGAGTGTTCGACATCAGTGACAGGGATCTGTGAGTGTTCGATATCAGTGACAGGGTTTCTGTCAGTGTTTGATATCAGTAATGGATTTGTGAGTGCTAGATATCAGTAACAGCGAGTTGTGAGTGTTCATTATCCATAACAGGGAGTTGTAAGTGTTCAATATCAGTGACAGAGATCGGTGAGTGTTTGATATCACTGACAGGGTATCTGTCAGTGTTTGATATCAGTGACAAGGATCTGTGAGTGTTCGATACCAGTAATGGATCGGTGAGTGTTCGATGTTAGTGACAGAGATCTGTGAGTCTTCGATATCAGTGACAGGGATCTGTGAGTCTTCGATATCAGTGACAGGGATTGGTGAGTTTTCAATATCAGTGATATGGATATGTGAGTGTCTAATATAAGTAACGGTGTTGTGAGTATTTGATATCAGTAGCTGTGATCTGTGAGTGTTCGATATTAGTGATAGGGACTGTGAGTTTTCGATATCAGTAATGGATCTGTGAGTGCTAGATATCAGTAACAGCGAGTTGTGAGTGTTCATTATCCATAACAGGGAGTTATGAGTGTTCAATATGAGTGACATGGAGTTATAATTCTTCTAAATCAGTAACGGATCGGTGATTGTTCGACATCAGTGACAGGGATCGGTGAGTGTTCGACATCAGTAACAGGGAGTTGACAGTGTTCAATATCAGTGACATATCTCTCAGTTTTCACTATCAGTGACAGTGATGTTTGACTGTTCGATATCAGTGAAAGGGATCTGTGAATGTTCGATATCAGTAACAGTGATCTGTGAGTGTTCGATATGAGTGAGAGGCATCCGTGTTTGTTCGAAATCAGTAATGGATCAGTGAGTTTTCGATATCAGTGACAGGGATCGGTGAGTGTTCGAAATCAGTGACAGGGATCGGTGAGTGTTCAATATGAGTGACATGGAGTTATAATTCTTCGAAATCAGTAACGGATCTGTGATTGTTCGAGATCAGTGACAGGGATCGGTGAGTGTTCGAAATCAGTGACAGGGATCGGTGAGTGTTCAATATCAGTGACAGGGATCGGTGAGTGTTCGACATCAGTGACAGGGATCGGTGAGTGTTCGACATCAGTGACAGGGATCGGTGAGTGTTCAACATCAGTGACAGGGATCGGTGAAAGTTCGACATCAGTTACAGGGATCGGTGAGAGTTCGACATCAGTGACAGGGATCTGTGAGTGTTCAACATCAGTGACAGGGATCGGTGAGAGTTCGACATCAGTTACAGGGATCGGTGAGAGTTCGACATCAGTGACAGGGATCAGTGAGTGTTCAACATCAGTGACAGGGATCGGTGAGAGTTCGACATCAGTTACAGGGATTGGTGAGTGTTCGACATCAGTGACAGGGATCTGTGAGTGTTCGATATCAGTGACAGGGTTTCTGTCAGTGTTTGATATCAGTAATGGATTTGTGAGTGCTAGATATCAGTAACAGCGAGTTGTGAGTGTTCATTATCCATAACAGGGAGTTGTAAGTGTTCAATATCAGTGACAGAGATCGGTGAGTGTTTGATATCACTGACAGGGTATCTGTCAGTGTTTGATATCAGTGACAAGGATCTGTGAGTGTTCGATACCAGTAATGGATCGGTGAGTGTTCGATGTTAGTGACAGAGATCTGTGAGTCTTCGATATCAGTGACAGGGATCTGTGAGTCTTCGATATCAGTGACAGGGATTGGTGAGTTTTCAATATCAGTGATATGGATATGTGAGTGTCTAATATAAGTAACGGTGTTGTGAGTATTTGATATCAGTAGCTGTGATCTGTGAGTGTTCGATATTAGTGATAGGGACTGTGAGTTTTCGATATCAGTAATGGATCTGTGAGTGCTAGATATCAGTAACAGCGAGTTGTGAGTGTTCATTATCCATAACAGGGAGTTATGAGTGTTCAATATGAGTGACATGGAGTTATAATTCTTCTAAATCAGTAACGGATCGGTGATTGTTCGACATCAGTGACAGGGATCGGTGAGTGTTCGAAATCAGTGACAGGGATCGGTGAGTGTTCAATATCAGTGACAGGGATCGGTGAGTGTTCGATATCAGTGACAGGGATCGGTGAGTGTTCAACATCAGTGACAGGGATCGGTGAGTGTTCAACATCAGTGACAGGGATCGGTCAGAGTTCGACATCAGTTACAGGGATCGGTGAGAGTTCGACATCAGTGACAGGGATCGGTGAGTGTTCGAAATCAGTGACAGGGATCGGTGAGTGTTCAATATCAGTGACAGGGATCGGTGAGTGTTCGACATCAGTGACAGGGATCGGTGAGTGTTCGACATCAGTGACAGGGATCGGTGAGTGTTCAACATCAGTGACAGGGATCGGTGAGAGTTCGACATCAGTTACAGAGATCGGTGAGAGTTCGACATCAGTGACAGGGATCTGTGAGTGTTCAACATCAGTGATAGGGATCGGTGAGAGTTCGACATCAGTTACAGGGATCGGTGAGTATTCGACATCAGTGACAGGGATCTGTGAGTGTTCGATATCAGTGACAGGGTTTCTGTCAGTGTTTGATATCAGTGACAAGGATCTGTGAGTGTTCGATACCAGTAATGGATCAGTGAATGTTCGATGTTAGTGACAGAGATCTGTGAGTCTTCGATATCAGTGACAGGGATCTGTGAGTGTTCGATATCAGTGACAGGGATCTGTGAGTCTTCGATATCAGTGACAGGGGTCTGTGAGTCTTCGATATCAGTGACAGGGATTGGTGAGTTTTCAATATCAGTGATAAGGATATGTGAGTGTCTAATATAAGTAATGGTGTTGTGAGTATTTGATATCAGTAGTAGTGATCTGTGAGTGTTCGATATCAGTGACAGGGATCTGTGAGTGTTTGATATCAGTGACAGGGATTGGTGAGTTTTCAATATCAGTGATATGGATATGTGAGTGTCTAATATAAGTAATGGTGTTGTGAGTATTTGATATCAGTAGCAGTGATCTGTGAGTGTTCGATGTTAGTGACAGTGTTCTGTGAGTCTTCGATATCAGTGACAGGGATCTGTGAGTCTTCGATATCAGTGACAGGGATTGGTGAGTTTTCAATATCAGTGATATGGATATGTGAGTGTCTAATATAAGTAACGGTGTTGTGAGTATTTGATATCAGTAGCAGTGATCTGTGAGTGTTCGATATTAGTGATAGGGACTGTGAGTTTTCGATATCAGTAATGGATGTGTGAGTGCTAGATATCAGTAACAGCGAGTTGTGAGTGTTCATTATCCATAACAGGAAGTTGTGAGTGTTCAATATGAGTGACATGGAGTTATAATTCTTCGAATTCAGTAACGGATCGGTGAGTGTTCGAGATCAGTGACAGGGATCGGTGAGTGTTCGAAATCAGTGACAGGGATCGGTGAGTGTTCAATATCAGTGACAGGGATCGGTGAGTGTTCGACATCAGTGACAGGGATCGGTGAGTGTTCGACATCAGTGACAGGGATCGGTGAGTGTTCAACATCAGTGACAGGGATCGGTGAGAGTTCGACATCAGTTACAGGGATCGGTGAGAGTTCGACATCAGTGACAGGGATCTGTGAGAGTTCAACATCAGTGACAGGGATCGGTGAGAGTTCGACATCAGTTACAGGGATCGGTGAGAGTTCGACATCAGTGACAGGGATCAGTGAGTGTTCAACATCAGTTACAGGGATCGGTGAGAGTTCGACATCAGTTACAGGGATCGGTGAGTGTTCGACATCAGTGACAGGGATCTGTGAGTGTTCGATATCAGTGACAGGGTTTCTGTCAGTGTTTGATATCAGTAATGGATTTGTGAGTGCTAGATATCAGTAACAGCGAGTTGTGAGTGTTCATTATCCATAACAGGGAGTTGTAAGTGTTCAATATCAGTGACAGGGATCGGTGAGTGTTTGATATCAGTGACAGGGATCGGTGAGTGTTTGATATCACTGACAGGGATTCTGTCAGTGTTTGATATCAGTGACAAGGATCTGTGAGTGTTCGATACCAGTAATGGATCGGTGAATGTTCGATGTTAGTGACAGAGATCTGTGAGTCTTCGATATCAGTGACAGGGATCTGTGAGTCTTCGATATCAGTGACAGGGATTGGTGAGTTTTCAATATCAGTGATATGGATATGTGAGTGTCTAATATAAGTAATGGTGTTGTGAGTATTTGATATCAGTAGCAGTGATCTGTGAGTGTTCGATATTAGTGATAGGGACTGTGAGTTTTCGATATCAGTAATGGATGTGTGAGTGCTAGATATCAGTAACAGCGAGTTGTGAGTGTTCATTATCCATAACAGGGAGTTGTGAGTGATCAATATGAGTGACATGGAGTTATAATTCTTCGAATTCAGTAACGGATCGGTGAGTGTTTGACATCAGTGACAGGGATCGGTGAGAGTTCGACATCAGTGACAGGGATCGGTGAGTGTTCGAAATCAGTGACAGGGATCGGTGAGTGTTCAATATCAGTGACAGGGATCGGTGAGTGTTCGACATCAGTGACAGGGATCGGTGAGTGTTCGACATCAGTGACAGGGATCGGTGAGTGTTCAACATCAGTGACAGGGATCGGTGAGAGTTCGACATCAGTGACAGGGATCAGTGAGAGTTCGACATCAGTTACAGGGATCGGTGAGAGTTCGACATCAGTGACAGGGATCTGTGAGTGTTCAACATCAGTGACAGGGATCGGTGAGAGTTCGACATCAGTTACAGGGATCGGTGAGTGTTCGACATCAGTGACAGGGATCTGTGAGTGTTCGATATCAGTGACAGGGTTTCTGTCAGTGTTTGATACCAGTAATGGATTTGTGAGTGCTAGATATCAGTAACAGCGAGTTGTGAGTGTTCATTATCCATAACAGGGAGTTGTGAGTGTTCAATATGAGTGACATGGAGTTATAATTCTTGGAATTCAGTAACGGATCGGTGAGTGTTCGACATCAGTGACAGGGATCGGTGAGTGTTCGAAATCAGTGACAGGGATCGTTGAGTGTTCAATATCTGTGACAGAGATCTGTGAGTCTTCGATATCAGTGACAGGGATCTGTGAGTCTTCGATATCAGTGACAGGGATTGGTGAGTTTTCAATATCTGTGATATGGATATGTGAGTGTCTAATATAAGTAACGGTGTTGTGAGTATTTGATATCAGTAGCAGTGATCTGTGAGTGTTCGATATTAGTGATAGGGACTGTGAGTTTTCGATATCAGTAATGGATCTGTGAGTGTTAGATATCAGTAACAGCGAGTTGTGAGTGTTCATTATCCATAACAGGGAGTTATGAGTGTTCAATATGAGTGACATGGAGTTATAATTCTTCGAAATCAGTAACGGATCTGTGATTGTTCGAGATCAGTGACAGGGATCGGTGAGTGTTCGAAATCAGTGACAGGGATCGGTGAGTGTTCAATATCAGTGACAGGGATCGGTGAGTGTTCGACATCAGTGACAGGGATCGGTGAGTGTTCGACATCAGTGACAGGGATCGGTGAGTGTTCAACATCAGTGACAGGGATCGGTGAAAGTTCGACATCAGTTACAGGGATCGGTGAGAGTTCGACATCAGTGACAGGGATCTGTGAGTGTTCAACATCAGTGACAGGGATCGGTGAGAGTTCGACATCAGTTACAGGGATCGGTGAGAGTTCGACATCAGTGACAGGGATCAGTGAGTGTTCAACATCAGTGACAGGGATCGGTGAGAGTTCGACATCAGTTACAGGGATTGGTGAGTGTTCGACATCAGTGACAGGGATCTGTGAGTGTTCGATATCAGTGACAGGGTTTCTGTCAGTGTTTGATATCAGTAATGGATTTGTGAGTGCTAGATATCAGTAACAGCGAGTTGTGAGTGTTCATTATCCATAACAGGGAGTTGTAAGTGTTCAATATCAGTGACAGAGATCGGTGAGTGTTTGATATCACTGACAGGGTATCTGTCAGTGTTTGATATCAGTGACAAGGATCTGTGAGTGTTCGATACCAGTAATGGATCGGTGAGTGTTCGATGTTAGTGACAGAGATCTGTGAGTCTTCGATATCAGTGACAGGGATCTGTGAGTCTTCGATATCAGTGACAGGGATTGGTGAGTTTTCAATATCAGTGATATGGATATGTGAGTGTCTAATATAAGTAACGGTGTTGTGAGTATTTGATATCAGTAGCTGTGATCTGTGAGTGTTCGATATTAGTGATAGGGACTGTGAGTTTTCGATATCAGTAATGGATCTGTGAGTGCTAGATATCAGTAACAGCGAGTTGTGAGTGTTCATTATCCATAACAGGGAGTTATGAGTGTTCAATATGAGTGACATGGAGTTATAATTCTTCTAAATCAGTAACGGATCGGTGATTGTTCGACATCAGTGACAGGGATCGGTGAGTGTTCGACATCAGTAACAGGGAGTTGACAGTGTTCAATATCAGTGACATATCTCTCAGTTTTCACTATCAGTGACAGTGATGTTTGACTGTTCGATATCAGTGAAAGGGATCTGTGAATGTTCGATATCAGTAACAGTGATCTGTGAGTGTTCGATATGAGTGAGAGGCATCCGTGTTTGTTCGAAATCAGTAATGGATCAGTGAGTTTTCGATATCAGTGACAGGGATCGGTGAGTGTTCGAAATCAGTGACAGGGATCGGTGAGTGTTCAATATGAGTGACATGGAGTTATAATTCTTCGAAATCAGTAACGGATCTGTGATTGTTCGAGATCAGTGACAGGGATCGGTGAGTGTTCGAAATCAGTGACAGGGATCGGTGAGTGTTCAATATCAGTGACAGGGATCGGTGAGTGTTCGACATCAGTGACAGGGATCGGTGAGTGTTCGACATCAGTGACAGGGATCGGTGAGTGTTCAACATCAGTGACAGGGATCGGTGAAAGTTCGACATCAGTTACAGGGATCGGTGAGAGTTCGACATCAGTGACAGGGATCTGTGAGTGTTCAACATCAGTGACAGGGATCGGTGAGAGTTCGACATCAGTTACAGGGATCGGTGAGAGTTCGACATCAGTGACAGGGATCAGTGAGTGTTCAACATCAGTGACAGGGATCGGTGAGAGTTCGACATCAGTTACAGGGATTGGTGAGTGTTCGACATCAGTGACAGGGATCTGTGAGTGTTCGATATCAGTGACAGGGTTTCTGTCAGTGTTTGATATCAGTAATGGATTTGTGAGTGCTAGATATCAGTAACAGCGAGTTGTGAGTGTTCATTATCCATAACAGGGAGTTGTAAGTGTTCAATATCAGTGACAGAGATCGGTGAGTGTTTGATATCACTGACAGGGTATCTGTCAGTGTTTGATATCAGTGACAAGGATCTGTGAGTGTTCGATACCAGTAATGGATCGGTGAGTGTTCGATGTTAGTGACAGAGATCTGTGAGTCTTCGATATCAGTGACAGGGATCTGTGAGTCTTCGATATCAGTGACAGGGATTGGTGAGTTTTCAATATCAGTGATATGGATATGTGAGTGTCTAATATAAGTAACGGTGTTGTGAGTATTTGATATCAGTAGCTGTGATCTGTGAGTGTTCGATATTAGTGATAGGGACTGTGAGTTTTCGATATCAGTAATGGATCTGTGAGTGCTAGATATCAGTAACAGCGAGTTGTGAGTGTTCATTATCCATAACAGGGAGTTATGAGTGTTCAATATGAGTGACATGGAGTTATAATTCTTCTAAATCAGTAACGGATCGGTGATTGTTCGACATCAGTGACAGGGATCGGTGAGTGTTCGAAATCAGTGACAGGGATCGGTGAGTGTTCAATATCAGTGACAGGGATCGGTGAGTGTTCGATATCAGTGACAGGGATCGGTGAGTGTTCAACATCAGTGACAGGGATCGGTGAGTGTTCAACATCAGTGACAGGGATCGGTCAGAGTTCGACATCAGTTACAGGGATCGGTGAGAGTTCGACATCAGTGACAGGGATCTGTGAGTGTTCAACATCAGTGACAGGGATCGGTGAGAGTTCGACATCAGTTACAGGGATCGGTGAGTGTTCGACATCAGTGACAGGGATCGGTGAGTGTTCGACATCAGTGACAGGGATCTGTGAGCTTTCGATATCAGTGACAGGGTTTCTGTCAGTGTTTGATATCAGTAATGGATTTGTGAGTGCTAGATATCAGTAACAGCGAGTTGTAAGTGTTCAATATCAGTGACAGGGATCGGTCTGTGTTCGATATCAGTGACAAGGTTCTGTGAGTGTTTGATATCAGTGACAAGGATCTGTGAGTGTTCGATACCAGTAATGGATCGGTGAAAGTTCGATGTTAGTGACAGAGATCTGTGTGTCTTCGATATCAGTGACAGGGATCTGTGAGTCTTTGATATCAGTGACAGAGATTGGTGAGTTTTCAATATCTGTGATATGGATATGTGAGTGTCTAATATAAGTAATGGTGTTGTGAGTATTTGATATCAGTAGCAGTGATCTGTGAGTGTTCGATATCAGTGACAGAGATCTGTCAGAGATCGATATTAGTGATAGGGACTGTGAGTTTTCGATATCAGTAATGGATTTGTGAGTGCTAGATATCAGTAACAGGGAGTTGTGAGTGTTCATTATCCGTAACAGGGAGTTGTGAGTGTTCAATATGAGTGACATGGAGTTATAATTCTTCGAAATCAGTAACGGATCGGTGAGTGTTCGACATCAGTGACAGGGATCGGTGAGTGTTCGACATCAGTGACAGGGATCAGTGAGAGTTCGACATCAGTGACAGGGATCGGTGAGTGTTCGATATGATTGACAGGGATCGGTGAGTGTTCGATATCCGTGACAGGGATCGGTGAGTGTTCGACATCAGTAACACGGATCGGTGAGAGTTCGACATCAGAGACAGGGATCGGTGAGTGTTCGACATCAGTGATAGGGTTTCTGTCAGTGTTTGTTATCAGTAATGGATTTGTGAGTGCTAGATATCAGTAACAGTGAGTTGTGAGTGTTCATTATCCATAACAGGGATCTGTGAGTATTGGATATCAGTGACAGGGATCGGTGAGTGTTTGATATCTGTGACAGGGTTTCTGTCAGTGTTTGATATCAGTGACAAGGATCTGTGAGTGTTCGATACCAGTAATGGATCGGTGAGTGTTTGATGTTAGTGACAAGGATCTGTTATTTTTCGATATCAGTGAGAGGGATTGGTAAGTGTTCGATATCAGTGACAAGTATCTGTGAGTGGTCGATATCACTGACAGGGATCTGTGAGTGTTTGACATCAGTGACAGGGATCTGTGCATGTACGATATCAGTGACAGGGATCTGTGAGTGTTTGATATCAGTGACAGGGATCTGTGAGTATTCAATGTCAATGACAAGGATCTGTGAGTGTTCGATATCAGTGAGAGGGATTGGTAAGTGTTCGATATCAGGGACAAGTATCTGTGAGTGGTCGATATCACTGACAGGGATCTGTGAGTGTTTGACATCAGTGACAGGGATCTGTGCATGTACGATATCAGTGACAGGGATCTGTGAGTATTCAATATCAATGACAAGGATCTGTGAGTCTTCGATATCAGTGACAGGAATCAGTGAGTGTTCGATATAGGTGACAGGGATCTGTGAGTGCTCGATATCTGTGACAGGGATCTGTGAGTGTTTGATATCACTGACAGGGATCTGTGAGTGCTCGATATCTCTGACAGGGATCTGTGAGTGCTCGATATCACTGACAGGGATCTGTGAGTGCTCGACTTCAGTGACAGGGATCTGTGAATGCTCGATATCAGTGACAGGGATCTGTGAGTGTTCGATATCTCTGACAGGGATCTGTGAGTGCTCGATATCAGTAACAGGTGTAGTTATAATTATTCAAAATCACTGACAGGGGTATGTGAGTTTTCTATATCAGTTACATGGATCTGTGAGTGTTCGATATCAGTGACAGGGATCTGTGAGTGTTTGATATCAGTGACAGGGTACTGTGAGAGTTGGATATCGCTGACAGGGATCTGTGAGTGTTTGATATCAGTTACAGGGATCTGTGAGTGTTGGATATCGCTGACAGGGATCTGTCAGTGTTTGATATCAGTTACAGGGATCTGTGAGTGTTCGATATCAATAACAGTGAGTGGTAAGTGTTCAATTTCAATAACAGGTTGTTGTAAGTATTCGAAATGAGTGACAGCGATCTGTGAGACTTCGATTTCAGTGACAGGGATATTTAAGTGTTCGATATCAGTGACTGGGATCTGTGAGTGCTCGATATCTGTGACAGGGATCTGTGAGTGTTTGATATCACTGACAGGGATCTGTGAGTGTTCGATATCTCTGACAGTGATCTGTGCGTGCTCGATATCTGTGACAGTGATCTGTGAGTGCTCGATTTCATTAACAGGGATCGGTCATTGTTTGAAATCAGTTCGAGGGTCCTGTTAGTGTTCCATATCAGTGAAAGTGATTGGTGAGTTTTCGATGTCAGTGACAGGGATCAGGGAGTGTTCAGTATCAGTAGAGGGATATGTGAATTTTCAATATCACAGACAGGGACCTGAGATAGTTCGATATCAGAGACAGGGATTGATGAGTTTTTGATATCATAGACAGAGATGTGTGAGTGTTCAATATCATTGAGAGGGATCCGAGTGTGTTCTAAATCAGTAATCAACTGTTAGTGTTGGATATCAGTGACAGGGATCTGTGAGTGTTCGACATCAGTAACAGGGAGTTGTAAGTGTTCATTTTCAGTAACAGGTGTAGTTGTAATTATTTGAAATCATTGACAGGGATCTGTGAGTGTTTTATATCAGTGACAGGGATCTGTGAGTGTTTTATATCAGTGACAGGGATCTGTGAGTGTTTTATATCAATAACAGGGAACTGTGCATGTACGATATCAGTGACATGCATCTGTGAGTGATTGATATCAGTTTCAGGGTTCTGTCAGTGTTCGATATCAGTATTGGATCTGTGAGCGTTCGATATCAGTGACATGGACCTGTGACTGTTTGACATCAGTGACAGTGATCGGTGAGTGTTCGATATCAGTGCCAGGGATCTAAGTGTTCGATATCAGTAACAGGGATCTGTGAACGTTCGAAATTACTGACAGGGAGCTGTCATTGTTCGATATCAGTAATGGATCTGTGAGTGCTCGATATCAGTAATAGTGAGTGGTAAGTGTTCAATTTCAGTAACAGGTAGTTGTAAGTGTTCGATATCAGTGACAGGGATCTGTCAGTTTTCGATAACAGTGAGAGGGATTGGTAAGTGTTCGATATCAGTGACAAGTATCTGTGAGTGGTCGATATCACTGACAGGGATCTGTGAGTGTTTGACATCAGTGACAGGGATCTGTGCATGTACGATATCAGTGACAGGGATCTGTGAGTATTCAATGTCAATGACAAGGATCTGTGAGTGTTCGATATCAGTGAGAGGGATTGGTAAGTGTTCGATATCAGTGACAAGTATCTGTGAGTGGTCGATATCACTGACAGGGATCTGTGAGTGTTTGACATCAGTGACAGGGATCTGTGCATGTACGATATCAGTGACAGGGATCTGTGAGTGTTTGATATCAGTGACAGGGATCTGTGAGTATTCAATGTCAATGACAAGGATCTGTGAGTGTTCGATATCAGTGAGAGGGATTGGTAAGTGTTCGATATCAGGGACAAGTATCTGTGAGTGGTCGATATCACTGACAGGGATCTGTGAGTGTTTGACATCAGTGACAGGGATCTGTGCATGTACGATATCAGTGACAGGGATCTGTGAGTATTCAATATCAATGACAAGGATCTGTGAGTCTTCGATATCAGTGACAGGAATCAGTGAGTGTTCGATATAGGTGACAGGGATCTGTGAGTGCTCGATATCTGTGACAGGGATCTGTGAGTGTTTGATATCACTGACAGGGATCTGTGAGTGCTCGATATCTCTGACAGGGGTCTGTGAGTGCTCGATATCTGTGACAGGGATCTGTGAGTGTTTGATATCTCTGACAGGGATCTGTGAGTGCTCGATATCTGTGACAGGGATCTGTGAGTGCTCGATTTCATTAACAGGGATCGGTCATTGTTTGAAATCAGTTCGAGGGTCCTGTTAGTGTTCCATATCAGTGAAAGTGATTGGTGAGTTTACGATGTCAGTGACAGGGATCAGGGAGTGTTCAGTATCAGTAGAGGGATATGTGAATTTTCAATATCACAGACAGGGACCTGAGATAGTTCGATATCAGAGACAGGGATTGATGAGTTTTTGATATCATAGACAGAGATGTGTGAGTGTTCAATATCATTGAGAGGGATCCGAGTGTGTTCTAAATCAGTAATCAACTGTTAGTGTTGGATATCAGTGACAGGGATCTGTGAGTGTTCGACATCAGTAACAGGGAGTTGTAAGTGTTCATTTTCAGTAACAGGTGTAGTTGTAATTATTTGAAATCATTGACAGGGATCTGTGAGTGTTTTATATCAGTGACAGGGATCTGTGAGTGTTTTATATCAATAACAGGGAACTGTGCGTGTACGATATCAGTGACATGCATCTGTGAGTGATTGATATCAGTTTCAGGGTTCTGTCAGTGTTCGATATCAGTATTGGATCTGTGAGCGTTCGATATCAGTGACATGGACCTGTGACTGTTTGACATCAGTGACAGTGATCGGTGAGTGTTCGATATCAGTGCCAGGGATCTAAGTGTTCGATATCAGTAACAGGGATCTGTGAACGTTCGAAATTACTGACAGGGAGCTGTCAATGTTCGATATCAGTAATGGATCTGTGAGTGCTCGATATCAGTAATAGTGAGTGGTAAGTGTTCAATTTCAGTAACAGGTAGTTGTAAGTGTTCGATATCAGTGACAGGGATCTGTCAGTTTTCGATAACAGTGAGAGGGATTGGTAAGTGTTCGATATCAGTGACAAGTATCTGTGAGTTTTCGATATCACTGACAGGGATCTGTGAGTGTTTGACATCAGTGACAGGGATCTGTGCATGTACGATATCAGTGACAGGGATCTGTGAGGGTTCGACATCAGTGACAGGGTACTGTGAGTATTCAATGTCAGTGACAAGGATCTGTGAGTGTTCGATATCTGTGACAGGGATCTGTGAGTATTCAATGTCAGTGACAAGGATCTGTGACTGTACGATATCAGTGACATGGATCTGTGAGTGTTCGATATCAGTGACAGGGATCTGTGAGTGTTCGATATCAATAACAGTGAGTGGTAAGTGTTCATTTTCAATAACAGGTAGTTGTAAGTATTCGAAATGAGTGACAGCGATCTGTGAGACTTCGATATCAGTCACAGGGATCTGTCAGTGTTCGATTTCAGTGACAGGGATATTTAAGTGTTCGATATCAGTGACAGGGATATTTAAGTGTTCGATATCAGTGACAGGGATCTGTGAGTGCTCGATATCAGTGAAAGGGATCGGTGAGTGTTCGATATCTCTGACAGTGATCTGTGCGTGCTCGATATCTGTGACAGTGATCTGTGAGTGCTCGATTTCATTAACAGGGATCGGTCATTGTTTGAAATCAGTTCGAGGGTCCTGTTAGTGTTCCATATCAGTGAAAGTGATTGGTGAGTTTTCGATGTCAATGACAGGGATCAGGGAGTGTTCAGTATCAGTAGAGGGATATGTGAATTTTCAATATCACAGACAGGGACCTGAGATAGTTCGATATCAGAGACAGGGATTGATGAGTTTTTGATATCATAGACAGAGATGTGTGAGTGTTCAATATCATTGAGAGGGATCCGAGTGTGTTCTAAATCAGTAATCAACTGTTAGTGTTGGATATCAGTGACAGGGATCTGTGAGTGTTCGACATCAGTAACAGGGAGTTGTAAGTGTTCATTTTCAGTAACAGGTGTAGTTGTAATTATTTGAAATCATTGACAGGGATCTGTGAGTGTTTTATATCATTGACAGGGATCTGTGAGTGTTTTATATCAGTGACAGGGATCTGTGAGTGTTTTATATCAATAACAGGGAACTGTGCGTGTACGATATCAGTGACATGCATCTGTGAGTGATTGATATCAGTTTCAGGGTTCTGTCAGTGTTCGATATCAGTATTGGATCTGTGAGCGTTCGATATCAGTGACATGGACCTGTGACTGTTTGACATCAGTGACAGTGATCGGTGAGTGTTCGATATCAGTGCCAGGGATCTAAGTGTTCGATATCAGTAACAGGGATCTGTGAACGTTCGAAATTACTGACAGGGAGCTGTCATTGTTCAATATCAGTAATGGATCTGTGAGTGCTCGATATCAGTAATAGTGAGTGGTAAGTGTTCAATTTCAGTAACAGGTAGTTGTAAGTGTTCGATATCAGTGACAGGGATCTGTCAGTTTTCGATAACAGTGAGAGGGATTGGTAAGTGTTCGATATCAGTGACAAGTATCTGTGAGTGGTCGATATCACTGACAGGGATCTGTGAGTGTTTGACATCAGTGACAGGGATCTGTGCATGTACGATATCAGTGACAGGGATCTGTGAGTATTCAATATCAATGACAAGGATCTGTGAGTCTTCGATATCAGTGACAGGAATCAGTGAGTGTTCGATATAGGTGACAGGGATCTGTGAGTGCTCGATATCTGTGACAGGGATCTGTGAGTGTTTGATATCACTGACAGGGATCTGTGAGTGCTCGATATCTCTGACAGGGGTCTGTGAGTGCTCGATATCTGTGACAGGGATCTGTGAGTGTTTGATATCTCTGACAGGGATCTGTGAGTGCTCGATATCTGTGACAGGGATCTGTGAGTGCTCGATTTCATTAACAGGGATCGGTCATTGTTTGAAATCAGTTCGAGGGTCCTGTTAGTGTTCCATATCAGTGAAAGTGATTGGTGAGTTTACGATGTCAGTGACAGGGATCAGGGAGTGTTCAGTATCAGTAGAGGGATATGTGAATTTTCAATATCACAGACAGGGACCTGAGATAGTTCGATATCAGAGACAGGGATTGATGAGTTTTTGATATCATAGACAGAGATGTGTGAGTGTTCAATATCATTGAGAGGGATCCGAGTGTGTTCTAAATCAGTAATCAACTGTTAGTGTTGGATATCAGTGACAGGGATCTGTGAGTGTTCGACATCAGTAACAGGGAGTTGTAAGTGTTCATTTTCAGTAACAGGTGTAGTTGTAATTATTTGAAATCATTAACAGGGAACTGTGCGTGTACGATATCAGTGACATGCATCTGTGAGTGATTGATATCAGTTTCAGGGTTCTGTCAGTGTTCGATATCAGTATTGGATCTGTGAGCGTTCGATATCAGTGACATGGACCTGTGACTGTTTGACATCAGTGACAGTGATCGGTGAGTGTTCGATATCAGTGCCAGGGATCTAAGTGTTCGATATCAGTAACAGGGATCTGTGAACGTTCGAAATTACTGACAGGGAGCTGTCAATGTTCGATATCAGTAATGGATCTGTGAGTGCTCGATATCAGTAATAGTGAGTGGTAAGTGTTCAATTTCAGTAACAGGTAGTTGTAAGTGTTCGATATCAGTGACAGGGATCTGTCAGTTTTCGATAACAGTGAGAGGGATTGGTAAGTGTTCGATATCAGTGACAAGTATCTGTGAGTTTTCGATATCACTGACAGGGATCTGTGAGGGTTCGACATCAGTGACAGGGTACTGTGAGTGTTCAATGTCAGTGACAAGGATCTGTGAGTGTTCGATATCTGTGACAGGGATCTGTGAGTATTCAATGTCAGTGACAAGGATCTGTGACTGTACGATATCAGTGACATGGATCTGTGAGTGTTCGATATCAGTGACAGGGATCTGTGAGTGTTCGATATCAGTGACAGGGATCTGTGAGTGTTCGATATCAATAACAGTGAGTGGTAAGTGTTCAATTTCAATAACAGGTAGTTGTAAGTATTCGAAATGAGTGACAGCGATCTGTGAGACTTCGATATCAGTCACAGGGATCTGTCAGTGTTCGATTTCAGTGACAGGGATATTTAAGTGTTCGATATCAGTGACAGGGATATTTAAGTGTTCGATATCAGTGACAGGGATCTGTGAGTGCTCGATATCAGTGAAAGGGATCTGTGAGTGTTCGATAACAGTGACAGTGATCTGTGCGTGTACGATATCAGTGACAGGGATCTGTGAGTATTCACAGTATACACAGACAAGGATCTGTGAGTGTTCGATATCAGTGACAGGGATCTGTGAGTTTTCGATATCAGTGACAGGGATCTGTCAGTTTTCGATTTCAGTGAAAGAAATCTGTCAGAGTTTGATATAAATGACAGATCGGTGAGTGGTCGATATCAGTGGGAGGAATCTCAGAGGGCATGATATCAGTGAGAGGGGTCTGTCAGTGTTCGATATCAGTAACAGGTGTAGTTGTAATTATTCGAAATCAGTGACAGGGATCTGTGAGTGTACGAAATCATTGACAGGGATCTGTGAGAGTACGATATCAGTGACAGGGATCTGTGAGGGATCGACATCAGTGACAGGGATCTGTGAGTGTTCGATATCAGTGACAGGGATCTGTGCATGTACGATATCAGTGACAGGGATCTGTGAGGCTTCGACATCAGTGACAGGGATCTGTGAGTGCACAATTTCAGTGACAGGGATCTGTGAGTGCTCGATATCAGTGACAGGGATCTGTGAGGGATCGACATTAGTGACAGGGATCTGTGAGTATTCAATGTCAGTGACAAGGATCTGTGAGTGCACAATTTCAGTGACAGGGATCTGTGAGTGTTCGATAACAGTGACAGGGATCTGTGCATGTACGATATCAGTGACAGGGATCTGTGAGGGTTCGACATCAGTGACAGGGATCTGTGAGTATTCAATGTCAGTGACAAGGATCTGTGAGTGCACAATTTCAGTGACAGGAATCTGTGAGTGCTCGATATCAGTGACAGGGATCTGTGAGTGCTCGATATCACTGACAGGGATCTGTGAGTGCTCGACTTCAGTGACAGGGATCTGTGAATGCTCGATATCAGTGACAGGGATCTGTGAGTGTTCGATATCTCTGACAGGGATCTGTGAGTGCTCGATATCAGTAACAGGTGTAGTTATAATTATTCAAAATCACTGACAGGGGTCTGTGAGTTTTCTATATCAGTTACATGGATCTGTGAGTGTTCGATATCAGTGACAGGGATCTGTGAGTGTTTGATATCAGTGACAGGGTACTGTGAGTGTTGGATATCGCTGACAGGGATCTGTGAGTGTTTGATATCAGTTACAGGGATCTGTGAGTGTTGGATATCGCTGACAGGGATCTGTCAGTGTTTGATATCAGTTACAGGGATCTGTGAGTGTTCGATATCAATAACAGTGAGTGGTAAGTGTTCAATTTCAATAACAGGTTGTTGTAAGTATTCGAAATGAGTGACAGCGATCTGTGAGACTTCGATTTCAGTGACAGGGATATTTAAGTGTTCGATATCAGTGACTGGGATCTGTGAGTGCTCGATATCTGTGACAGGGATCTGTGAGTGTTTGATATCACTGACAGGGATCTGTGAGTGTTCGATATCTCTGACAGTGATCTGTGCGTGCTCGATATCTGTGACAGTGATCTGTGAGTGCTCGATTTCATTAACAGGGATCGGTCATTGTTTGAAATCAGTTCGAGGGTCCTGTTAGTGTTCCATATCAGTGAAAGTGATTGGTGAGTTTTCGATGTCAGTGACAGGGATCAGGGAGTGTTCAGTATCAGTAGAGGGATATGTGAATTTTCAATATCACAGACAGGGACCTGAGATAGTTCGATATCAGAGACAGGGATTGATGAGTTTTTGATATCATAGACAGAGATGTGTGAGTGTTCAATATCATTGAGAGGGATCCGAGTGTGTTCTAAATCAGTAATCAACTGTTAGTGTTGGATATCAGTGACAGGGATCTGTGAGTGTTCGACATCAGTAACAGGGAGTTGTAAGTGTTCATTTTCAGTAACAGGTGTAGTTGTAATTATTTGAAATCATTGACAGGGATCTGTGAGTGTTTTATATCAGTGACAGGGATCTGTGAGTGTTTTATATCAGTGACAGGGATCTGTGAGTGTTTTATATCAATAACAGGGAACTGTGCATGTACGATATCAGTGACATGCATCTGTGAGTGATTGATATCAGTTTCAGGGTTCTGTCAGTGTTCGATATCAGTATTGGATCTGTGAGCGTTCGATATCAGTGACATGGACCTGTGACTGTTTGACATCAGTGACAGTGATCGGTGAGTGTTCGATATCAGTGCCAGGGATCTAAGTGTTCGATATCAGTAACAGGGATCTGTGAACGTTCGAAATTACTGACAGGGAGCTGTCATTGTTCGATATCAGTAATGGATCTGTGAGTGCTCGATATCAGTAATAGTGAGTGGTAAGTGTTCAATTTCAGTAACAGGTAGTTGTAAGTGTTCGATATCAGTGACAGGGATCTGTCAGTTTTCGATAACAGTGAGAGGGATTGGTAAGTGTTCGATATCAGTGACAAGTATCTGTGAGTGGTCGATATCACTGACAGGGATCTGTGAGTGTTTGACATCAGTGACAGGGATCTGTGCATGTACGATATCAGTGACAGGGATCTGTGAGTATTCAATGTCAATGACAAGGATCTGTGAGTGTTCGATATCAGTGAGAGGGATTGGTAAGTGTTCGATATCAGTGACAAGTATCTGTGGGTGGTCGATATCACTGACAGGGATCTGTGAGTGTTTGACATCAGTGACAGGGATCTGTGCATGTACGATATCAGTGACAGGGATCTGTGAGTGTTTGATATCAGTGACAGGGATCTGTGAGTATTCAATGTCAATGACAAGGATCTGTGAGTGTTCGATATCAGTGAGAGGGATTGGTAAGTGTTCGATATCAGGGACAAGTATCTGTGAGTGGTCGATATCACTGACAGGGATCTGTGAGTGTTTGACATCAGTGACAGGGATCTGTGCATGTACGATATCAGTGACAGGGATCTGTGAGTATTCAATATCAATGACAAGGATCTGTGAGTCTTCGATATCAGTGACAGGAATCAGTGAGTGTTCGATATCTGTGACAGGGATCTGTGAGTGTTTGATATCTCTGACAGGGATCTGTGAGTGTTCGATATCAATAACAGTGAGTGGTAAGTGTTCAATTTCAATAACAGGTAGTTGTAAGTATTCGAAATGAGTGACAGCGATCTGTGAGACTTCGATATCAGTCACAGGGATCTGTCAGTGTTCGATTTCAGTGACAGGGATATTTAAGTGTTCGATATCAGTGACAGGGATATTTAAGTGTTCGATATCAGTGACAGGGATCTGTGAGTGCTCGATATCAGTGAAAGGGATCGGTGAGTGTTCGATATCTCTGACAGTGATCTGTGCGTGCTCGATATCTGTGACAGTGATCTGTGAGTGCTCGATTTCATTAACAGGGATCGGTCATTGTTTGAAATCAGTTCGAGGGTCCTGTTAGTGTTCCATATCAGTGAAAGTGATTGGTGAGTTTTCGATGTCAATGACAGGGATCAGGGAGTGTTCAGTATCAGTAGAGGGATATGTGAATTTTCAATATCACAGACAGGGACCTGAGATAGTTCGATATCAGAGACAGGGATTGATGAGTTTTTGATATCATAGACAGAGATGTGTGAGTGTTCAATATCATTGAGAGGGATCCGAGTGTGTTCTAAATCAGTAATCAACTGTTAGTGTTGGATATCAGTGACAGGGATCTGTGAGTGTTCGACATCAGTAACAGGGAGTTGTAAGTGTTCATTTTCAGTAACAGGTGTAGTTGTAATTATTTGAAATCATTGACAGGGATCTGTGAGTGTTTTATATCATTGACAGGGATCTGTGAGTGTTTTATATCAGTGACAGGGATCTGTGAGTGTTTTATATCAATAACAGGGAACTGTGCGTGTACGATATCAGTGACATGCATCTGTGAGTGATTGATATCAGTTTCAGGGTTCTGTCAGTGTTCGATATCAGTATTGGATCTGTGAGCGTTCGATATCAGTGACATGGACCTGTGACTGTTTGACATCAGTGACAGTGATCGGTGAGTGTTCGATATCAGTGCCAGGGATCTAAGTGTTCGATATCAGTAACAGGGATCTGTGAACGTTCGAAATTACTGACAGGGAGCTGTCATTGTTCAATATCAGTAATGGATCTGTGAGTGCTCGATATCAGTAATAGTGAGTGGTAAGTGTTCAATTTCAGTAACAGGTAGTTGTAAGTGTTCGATATCAGTGACAGGGATCTGTCAGTTTTCGATAACAGTGAGAGGGATTGGTAAGTGTTCGATATCAGTGACAAGTATCTGTGAGTGGTCGATATCACTGACAGGGATCTGTGAGTGTTTGACATCAGTGACAGGGATCTGTGCATGTACGATATCAGTGACAGGGATCTGTGAGTATTCAATATCAATGACAAGGATCTGTGAGTCTTCGATATCAGTGACAGGAATCAGTGAGTGTTCGATATAGGTGACAGGGATCTGTGAGTGCTCGATATCTGTGACAGGGATCTGTGAGTGTTTGATATCACTGACAGGGATCTGTGAGTGCTCGATATCTCTGACAGGGGTCTGTGAGTGCTCGATATCTGTGACAGGGATCTGTGAGTGTTTGATATCTCTGACAGGGATCTGTGAGTGCTCGATATCTGTGACAGGGATCTGTGAGTGCTCGATTTCATTAACAGGGATCGGTCATTGTTTGAAATCAGTTCGAGGGTCCTGTTAGTGTTCCATATCAGTGAAAGTGATTGGTGAGTTTACGATGTCAGTGACAGGGATCAGGGAGTGTTCAGTATCAGTAGAGGGATATGTGAATTTTCAATATCACAGACAGGGACCTGAGATAGTTCGATATCAGAGACAGGGATTGATGAGTTTTTGATATCATAGACAGAGATGTGTGAGTGTTCAATATCATTGAGAGGGATCCGAGTGTGTTCTAAATCAGTAATCAACTGTTAGTGTTGGATATCAGTGACAGGGATCTGTGAGTGTTCGACATCAGTAACAGGGAGTTGTAAGTGTTCATTTTCAGTAACAGGTGTAGTTGTAATTATTTGAAATCATTAACAGGGAACTGTGCGTGTACGATATCAGTGACATGCATCTGTGAGTGATTGATATCAGTTTCAGGGTTCTGTCAGTGTTCGATATCAGTATTGGATCTGTGAGCGTTCGATATCAGTGACATGGACCTGTGACTGTTTGACATCAGTGACAGTGATCGGTGAGTGTTCGATATCAGTGCCAGGGATCTAAGTGTTCGATATCAGTAACAGGGATCTGTGAACGTTCGAAATTACTGACAGGGAGCTGTCAATGTTCGATATCAGTAATGGATCTGTGAGTGCTCGATATCAGTAATAGTGAGTGGTAAGTGTTCAATTTCAGTAACAGGTAGTTGTAAGTGTTCGATATCAGTGACAGGGATCTGTCAGTTTTCGATAACAGTGAGAGGGATTGGTAAGTGTTCGATATCAGTGACAGGGATCTGTGAGTGTTTGATATCAGTGACAGGGATCTGTGAGTATTCAATGTCAATGACAAGGATCTGTGAGTGTTCGATATCAGTGAGAGGGATTGGTAAGTGTTCGATATCAGTGACAAGTATCTGTGGGTGGTCGATATCACTGACAGGGATCTGTGAGTGTTTGACATCAGTGACAGGGATCTGTGCATGTACGATATCAGTGACAGGGATCTGTGAGTGTTTGATATCAGTGACAGGGATCTGTGAGTATTCAATGTCAATGACAAGGATCTGTGAGTGTTCGATATCAGTGAGAGGGATTGGTAAGTGTTCGATATCAGGGACAAGTATCTGTGAGTGGTCGATATCACTGACAGGGATCTGTGAGTGTTTGACATCAGTGACAGGGATCTGTGCATGTACGATATCAGTGACAGGGATCTGTGAGTATTCAATATCAATGACAAGGATCTGTGAGTCTTCGATATCAGTGACAGGAATCAGTGAGTGTTCGATATCTGTGACAGGGATCTGTGAGTGTTTGATATCTCTGACAGGGATCTGTGAGTGTTCGATATCAATAACAGTGAGTGGTAAGTGTTCAATTTCAATAACAGGTAGTTGTAAGTATTCGAAATGAGTGACAGCGATCTGTGAGACTTCGATATCAGTCACAGGGATCTGTCAGTGTTCGATTTCAGTGACAGGGATATTTAAGTGTTCGATATCAGTGACAGGGATATTTAAGTGTTCGATATCAGTGACAGGGATCTGTGAGTGCTCGATATCAGTGAAAGGGATCTGTGAGTGTTCGATAACAGTGACAGTGATCTGTGCGTGTACGATATCAGTGACAGGGATCTGTGAGTATTCACAGTATACACAGACAAGGATCTGTGAGTGTTCGATATCAGTGACAGGGATCTGTGAGTTTTCGATATCAGTGACAGGGATCTGTCAGTTTTCGATTTCAGTGAAAGAAATCTGTCAGAGTTTGATATAAATGACAGATCGGTGAGTGGTCGATATCAGTGGGAGGAATCTCAGAGGGCATGATATCAGTGAGAGGGGTCTGTCAGTGTTCGATATCAGTAACAGGTGTAGTTGTAATTATTCGAAATCAGTGACAGGGATCTGTGAGTGTACGAAATCATTGACAGGGATCTGTGAGAGTACGATATCAGTGACAGGGATCTGTGAGGGATCGACATCAGTGACAGGGATCTGTGAGTGTTCGATATCAGTGACAGGGATCTGTGCATGTACGATATCAGTGACAGGGATCTGTGAGGCTTCGACATCAGTGACAGGGATCTGTGAGTGCACAATTTCAGTGACAGGGATCTGTGAGTGCTCGATATCAGTGACAGGGATCTGTGAGGGATCGACATTAGTGACAGGGATCTGTGAGTATTCAATGTCAGTGACAAGGATCTGTGAGTGCACAATTTCAGTGACAGGGATCTGTGAGTGTTCGATAACAGTGACAGGGATCTGTGCATGTACGATATCAGTGACAGGGATCTGTGAGGGTTCGACATCAGTGACAGGGATCTGTGAGTATTCAATGTCAGTGACAAGGATCTGTGAGTGCACAATTTCAGTGACAGGAATCTGTGAGTGCTCGATATCAGTGACAGGGATCTGTGAGTGCTCGATATCACTGACAGGGATCTGTGAGTGCTCGACTTCAGTGACAGGGATCTGTGAATGCTCGATATCAGTGACAGGGATCTGTGAGTGTTCGATATCTCTGACAGGGATCTGTGAGTGCTCGATATCAGTAACAGGTGTAGTTATAATTATTCAAAATCACTGACAGGGGTCTGTGAGTTTTCTATATCAGTTACATGGATCTGTGAGTGTTCGATATCAGTGACAGGGATCTGTGAGTGTTTGATATCAGTGACAGGGTACTGTGAGTGTTGGATATCGCTGACAGGGATCTGTGAGTGTTTGATATCAGTTACAGGGATCTGTGAGTGTTGGATATCGCTGACAGGGATCTGTCAGTGTTTGATATCAGTTACAGGGATCTGTGAGTGTTCGATATCAATAACAGTGAGTGGTAAGTGTTCAATTTCAATAACAGGTTGTTGTAAGTATTCGAAATGAGTGACAGCGATCTGTGAGACTTCGATTTCAGTGACAGGGATATTTAAGTGTTCGATATCAGTGACTGGGATCTGTGAGTGCTCGATATCTGTGACAGGGATCTGTGAGTGTTTGATATCACTGACAGGGATCTGTGAGTGTTCGATATCTCTGACAGTGATCTGTGCGTGCTCGATATCTGTGACAGTGATCTGTGAGTGCTCGATTTCATTAACAGGGATCGGTCATTGTTTGAAATCAGTTCGAGGGTCCTGTTAGTGTTCCATATCAGTGAAAGTGATTGGTGAGTTTTCGATGTCAGTGACAGGGATCAGGGAGTGTTCAGTATCAGTAGAGGGATATGTGAATTTTCAATATCACAGACAGGGACCTGAGATAGTTCGATATCAGAGACAGGGATTGATGAGTTTTTGATATCATAGACAGAGATGTGTGAGTGTTCAATATCATTGAGAGGGATCCGAGTGTGTTCTAAATCAGTAATCAACTGTTAGTGTTGGATATCAGTGACAGGGATCTGTGAGTGTTCGACATCAGTAACAGGGAGTTGTAAGTGTTCATTTTCAGTAACAGGTGTAGTTGTAATTATTTGAAATCATTGACAGGGATCTGTGAGTGTTTTATATCAGTGACAGGGATCTGTGAGTGTTTTATATCAGTGACAGGGATCTGTGAGTGTTTTATATCAATAACAGGGAACTGTGCATGTACGATATCAGTGACATGCATCTGTGAGTGATTGATATCAGTTTCAGGGTTCTGTCAGTGTTCGATATCAGTATTGGATCTGTGAGCGTTCGATATCAGTGACATGGACCTGTGACTGTTTGACATCAGTGACAGTGATCGGTGAGTGTTCGATATCAGTGCCAGGGATCTAAGTGTTCGATATCAGTAACAGGGATCTGTGAACGTTCGAAATTACTGACAGGGAGCTGTCATTGTTCGATATCAGTAATGGATCTGTGAGTGCTCGATATCAGTAATAGTGAGTGGTAAGTGTTCAATTTCAGTAACAGGTAGTTGTAAGTGTTCGATATCAGTGACAGGGATCTGTCAGTTTTCGATAACAGTGAGAGGGATTGGTAAGTGTTCGATATCAGTGACAAGTATCTGTGAGTGGTCGATATCACTGACAGGGATCTGTGAGTGTTTGACATCAGTGACAGGGATCTGTGCATGTACGATATCAGTGACAGGGATCTGTGAGTATTCAATGTCAATGACAAGGATCTGTGAGTGTTCGATATCAGTGAGAGGGATTGGTAAGTGTTCGATATCAGTGACAAGTATCTGTGGGTGGTCGATATCACTGACAGGGATCTGTGAGTGTTTGACATCAGTGACAGGGATCTGTGCATGTACGATATCAGTGACAGGGATCTGTGAGTGTTTGATATCAGTGACAGGGATCTGTGAGTATTCAATGTCAATGACAAGGATCTGTGAGTGTTCGATATCAGTGAGAGGGATTGGTAAGTGTTCGATATCAGGGACAAGTATCTGTGAGTGGTCGATATCACTGACAGGGATCTGTGAGTGTTTGACATCAGTGACAGGGATCTGTGCATGTACGATATCAGTGACAGGGATCTGTGAGTATTCAATATCAATGACAAGGATCTGTGAGTCTTCGATATCAGTGACAGGAATCAGTGAGTGTTCGATATCTGTGACAGGGATCTGTGAGTGTTTGATATCTCTGACAGGGATCTGTGAGTGTTCGATATCAATAACAGTGAGTGGTAAGTGTTCAATTTCAATAACAGGTAGTTGTAAGTATTCGAAATGAGTGACAGCGATCTGTGAGACTTCGATATCAGTCACAGGGATCTGTCAGTGTTCGATTTCAGTGACAGGGATATTTAAGTGTTCGATATCAGTGACAGGGATATTTAAGTGTTCGATATCAGTGACAGGGATCTGTGAGTGCTCGATATCAGTGAAAGGGATCTGTGAGTGTTCGATAACAGTGACAGTGATCTGTGCGTGTACGATATCAGTGACAGGGATCTGTGAGTATTCACAGTATACACAGACAAGGATCTGTGAGTGTTCGATATCAGTGACAGGGATCTGTGAGTTTTCGATATCAGTGACAGGGATCTGTCAGTTTTCGATTTCAGTGAAAGAAATCTGTCAGAGTTTGATATAAATGACAGATCGGTGAGTGGTCGATATCAGTGGGAGGAATCTCAGAGGGCATGATATCAGTGAGAGGGGTCTGTCAGTGTTCGATATCAGTAACAGGTGTAGTTGTAATTATTCGAAATCAGTGACAGGGATCTGTGAGTGTACGAAATCATTGACAGGGATCTGTGAGAGTACGATATCAGTGACAGGGATCTGTGAGGGATCGACATCAGTGACAGGGATCTGTGAGTGTTCGATATCAGTGACAGGGATCTGTGCATGTACGATATCAGTGACAGGGATCTGTGAGGCTTCGACATCAGTGACAGGGATCTGTGAGTGCACAATTTCAGTGACAGGGATCTGTGAGTGCTCGATATCAGTGACAGGGATCTGTGAGGGATCGACATTAGTGACAGGGATCTGTGAGTATTCAATGTCAGTGACAAGGATCTGTGAGTGCACAATTTCAGTGACAGGGATCTGTGAGTGTTCGATAACAGTGACAGGGATCTGTGCATGTACGATATCAGTGACAGGGATCTGTGAGGGTTCGACATCAGTGACAGGGATCTGTGAGTATTCAATGTCAGTGACAAGGATCTGTGAGTGCACAATTTCAGTGACAGGAATCTGTGAGTGCTCGATATCAGTGACAGGGATCTGTGAGTGCTCGATATCACTGACAGGGATCTGTGAGTGCTCGACTTCAGTGACAGGGATCTGTGAATGCTCGATATCAGTGACAGGGATCTGTGAGTGTTCGATATCTCTGACAGGGATCTGTGAGTGCTCGATATCAGTAACAGGTGTAGTTATAATTATTCAAAATCACTGACAGGGGTCTGTGAGTTTTCTATATCAGTTACATGGATCTGTGAGTGTTCGATATCAGTGACAGGGATCTGTGAGTGTTTGATATCAGTGACAGGGTACTGTGAGTGTTGGATATCGCTGACAGGGATCTGTGAGTGTTTGATATCAGTTACAGGGATCTGTGAGTGTTGGATATCGCTGACAGGGATCTGTCAGTGTTTGATATCAGTTACAGGGATCTGTGAGTGTTCGATATCAATAACAGTGAGTGGTAAGTGTTCAATTTCAATAACAGGTTGTTGTAAGTATTCGAAATGAGTGACAGCGATCTGTGAGACTTCGATTTCAGTGACAGGGATATTTAAGTGTTCGATATCAGTGACTGGGATCTGTGAGTGCTCGATATCTGTGACAGGGATCTGTGAGTGTTTGATATCACTGACAGGGATCTGTGAGTGTTCGATATCTCTGACAGTGATCTGTGCGTGCTCGATATCTGTGACAGTGATCTGTGAGTGCTCGATTTCATTAACAGGGATCGGTCATTGTTTGAAATCAGTTCGAGGGTCCTGTTAGTGTTCCATATCAGTGAAAGTGATTGGTGAGTTTTCGATGTCAGTGACAGGGATCAGGGAGTGTTCAGTATCAGTAGAGGGATATGTGAATTTTCAATATCACAGACAGGGACCTGAGATAGTTCGATATCAGAGACAGGGATTGATGAGTTTTTGATATCATAGACAGAGATGTGTGAGTGTTCAATATCATTGAGAGGGATCCGAGTGTGTTCTAAATCAGTAATCAACTGTTAGTGTTGGATATCAGTGACAGGGATCTGTGAGTGTTCGACATCAGTAACAGGGAGTTGTAAGTGTTCATTTTCAGTAACAGGTGTAGTTGTAATTATTTGAAATCATTGACAGGGATCTGTGAGTGTTTTATATCAGTGACAGGGATCTGTGAGTGTTTTATATCAGTGACAGGGATCTGTGAGTGTTTTATATCAATAACAGGGAACTGTGCATGTACGATATCAGTGACATGCATCTGTGAGTGATTGATATCAGTTTCAGGGTTCTGTCAGTGTTCGATATCAGTATTGGATCTGTGAGCGTTCGATATCAGTGACATGGACCTGTGACTGTTTGACATCAGTGACAGTGATCGGTGAGTGTTCGATATCAGTGCCAGGGATCTAAGTGTTCGATATCAGTAACAGGGATCTGTGAACGTTCGAAATTACTGACAGGGAGCTGTCATTGTTCGATATCAGTAATGGATCTGTGAGTGCTCGATATCAGTAATAGTGAGTGGTAAGTGTTCAATTTCAGTAACAGGTAGTTGTAAGTGTTCGATATCAGTGACAGGGATCTGTCAGTTTTCGATAACAGTGAGAGGGATTGGTAAGTGTTCGATATCAGTGACAGGGATCTGTGAGTGTTTGATATCAGTGACAGGGATCTGTGAGTATTCAATGTCAATGACAAGGATCTGTGAGTGTTCGATATCAGTGAGAGGGATTGGTAAGTGTTCGATATCAGGGACAAGTATCTGTGAGTGGTCGATATCACTGACAGGGATCTGTGAGTGTTTGACATCAGTGACAGGGATCTGTGCATGTACGATATCAGTGACAGGGATCTGTGAGTATTCAATATCAATGACAAGGATCTGTGAGTCTTCGATATCAGTGACAGGAATCAGTGAGTGTTCGATATCTGTGACAGGGATCTGTGAGTGTTTGATATCTCTGACAGGGATCTGTGAGTGCTCGATATCTGTGACAGGGATCTGTGAGTGTTTGATATCACTGACAGGGATCTGTGAGTGCTCGATATCTCTGACAGGGGTCTGTGAGTGCTCGATATCTGTGACAGGGATCTGTGAGTGTTTGATATCTCTGACAGGGATCTGTGAGTGCTCGATATCTGTGACAGGGATCTGTGAGTGCTCGATTTCATTAACAGGGATCGGTCATTGTTTGAAATCAGTTCGAGGGTCCTGTTAGTGTTCCATATCAGTGAAAGTGATTGGTGAGTTTACGATGTCAGTGACAGGGATCAGGGAGTGTTCAGTATCAGTAGAGGGATATGTGAATTTTCAATATCACAGACAGGGACCTGAGATAGTTCGATATCAGAGACAGGGATTGATGAGTTTTTGATATCATAGACAGAGATGTGTGAGTGTTCAATATCATTGAGAGGGATCCGAGTGTGTTCTAAATCAGTAATCAACTGTTAGTGTTGGATATCAGTGACAGGGATCTGTGAGTGTTCGACATCAGTAACAGGGAGTTGTAAGTGTTCATTTTCAGTAACAGGTGTAGTTGTAATTATTTGAAATCATTGACAGGGATCTGTGAGTGTTTTATATCAGTGACAGGGATCTGTGAGTGTTTTATATCAATAACAGGGAACTGTGCGTGTACGATATCAGTGACATGCATCTGTGAGTGATTGATATCAGTTTCAGGGTTCTGTCAGTGTTCGATATCAGTATTGGATCTGTGAGCGTTCGATATCAGTGACATGGACCTGTGACTGTTTGACATCAGTGACAGTGATCGGTGAGTGTTCGATATCAGTGCCAGGGATCTAAGTGTTCGATATCAGTAACAGGGATCTGTGAACGTTCGAAATTACTGACAGGGAGCTGTCATTGTTCGATATCAGTAATGGATCTGTGAGTGCTCGATATCAGTAATAGTGAGTGGTAAGTGTTCAATTTCAGTAACAGGTAGTTGTAAGTGTTCGATATCAGTGACAGGGATCTGTCAGTTTTCGATAACAGTGAGAGGGATTGGTAAGTGTTCGATATCAGTGACAAGTATCTGTGAGTTTTCGATATCACTGACAGGGATCTGTGAGTGTTTGACATCAGTGACAGGGATCTGTGCATGTACGATATCAGTGACAGGGATCTGTGAGGGTTCGACATCAGTGACAGGGTACTGTGAGTATTCAATGTCAGTGACAAGGATCTGTGAGTGTTCGATATCTGTGACAGGGATCTGTGAGTATTCAATGTCAGTGACAAGGATCTGTGACTGTACGATATCAGTGACATGGATCTGTGAGTGTTCGATATCAGTGACAGGGATCTGTGAGTGTTCGATATCAATAACAGTGAGTGGTAAGTGTTCATTTTCAATAACAGGTAGTTGTAAGTATTCGAAATGAGTGACAGCGATCTGTGAGACTTCGATATCAGTCACAGGGATCTGTCAGTGTTCGATTTCAGTGACAGGGATATTTAAGTGTTCGATATCAGTGACAGGGATATTTAAGTGTTCGATATCAGTGACAGGGATCTGTGAGTGCTCGATATCAGTGAAAGGGATCGGTGAGTGTTCGATATCTCTGACAGTGATCTGTGCGTGCTCGATATCTGTGACAGTGATCTGTGAGTGCTCGATTTCATTAACAGGGATCGGTCATTGTTTGAAATCAGTTCGAGGGTCCTGTTAGTGTTCCATATCAGTGAAAGTGATTGGTGAGTTTTCGATGTCAATGACAGGGATCAGGGAGTGTTCAGTATCAGTAGAGGGATATGTGAATTTTCAATATCACAGACAGGGACCTGAGATAGTTCGATATCAGAGACAGGGATTGATGAGTTTTTGATATCATAGACAGAGATGTGTGAGTGTTCAATATCATTGAGAGGGATCCGAGTGTGTTCTAAATCAGTAATCAACTGTTAGTGTTGGATATCAGTGACAGGGATCTGTGAGTGTTCGACATCAGTAACAGGGAGTTGTAAGTGTTCATTTTCAGTAACAGGTGTAGTTGTAATTATTTGAAATCATTGACAGGGATCTGTGAGTGTTTTATATCATTGACAGGGATCTGTGAGTGTTTTATATCAGTGACAGGGATCTGTGAGTGTTTTATATCAATAACAGGGAACTGTGCGTGTACGATATCAGTGACATGCATCTGTGAGTGATTGATATCAGTTTCAGGGTTCTGTCAGTGTTCGATATCAGTATTGGATCTGTGAGCGTTCGATATCAGTGACATGGACCTGTGACTGTTTGACATCAGTGACAGTGATCGGTGAGTGTTCGATATCAGTGCCAGGGATCTAAGTGTTCGATATCAGTAACAGGGATCTGTGAACGTTCGAAATTACTGACAGGGAGCTGTCATTGTTCGATATCAGTAATGGATCTGTGAGTGCTCGATATCAGTAATAGTGAGTGGTAAGTGTTCAATTTCAGTAACAGGTAGTTGTAAGTGTTCGATATCAGTGACAGGGATCTGTCAGTTTTCGATAACAGTGAGAGGGATTGGTAAGTGTTCGATATCAGTGACAAGTATCTGTGAGTGGTCGATATCACTGACAGGGATCTGTGAGTGTTTGACATCAGTGACAGGGATCTGTGCATGTACGATATCAGTGACAGGGATCTGTGAGTATTCAATATCAATGACAAGGATCTGTGAGTCTTCGATATCAGTGACAGGAATCAGTGAGTGTTCGATATAGGTGACAGGGATCTGTGAGTGCTCGATATCTGTGACAGGGATCTGTGAGTGTTTGATATCACTGACAGGGATCTGTGAGTGCTCGATATCTCTGACAGGGGTCTGTGAGTGCTCGATATCTGTGACAGGGATCTGTGAGTGTTTGATATCTCTGACAGGGATCTGTGAGTGCTCGATATCTGTGACAGGGATCTGTGAGTGCTCGATTTCATTAACAGGGATCGGTCATTGTTTGAAATCAGTTCGAGGGTCCTGTTAGTGTTCCATATCAGTGAAAGTGATTGGTGAGTTTACGATGTCAGTGACAGGGATCAGGGAGTGTTCAGTATCAGTAGAGGGATATGTGAATTTTCAATATCACAGACAGGGACCTGAGATAGTTCGATATCAGAGACAGGGATTGATGAGTTTTTGATATCATAGACAGAGATGTGTGAGTGTTCAATATCATTGAGAGGGATCCGAGTGTGTTCTAAATCAGTAATCAACTGTTAGTGTTGGATATCAGTGACAGGGATCTGTGAGTGTTCGACATCAGTAACAGGGAGTTGTAAGTGTTCATTTTCAGTAACAGGTGTAGTTGTAATTATTTGAAATCATTAACAGGGAACTGTGCGTGTACGATATCAGTGACATGCATCTGTGAGTGATTGATATCAGTTTCAGGGTTCTGTCAGTGTTCGATATCAGTATTGGATCTGTGAGCGTTCGATATCAGTGACATGGACCTGTGACTGTTTGACATCAGTGACAGTGATCGGTGAGTGTTCGATATCAGTGCCAGGGATCTAAGTGTTCGATATCAGTAACAGGGATCTGTGAACGTTCGAAATTACTGACAGGGAGCTGTCAATGTTCGATATCAGTAATGGATCTGTGAGTGCTCGATATCAGTAATAGTGAGTGGTAAGTGTTCAATTTCAGTAACAGGTAGTTGTAAGTGTTCGATATCAGTGACAGGGATCTGTCAGTTTTCGATAACAGTGAGAGGGATTGGTAAGTGTTCGATATCAGTGACAAGTATCTGTGAGTTTTCGATATCACTGACAGGGATCTGTGAGGGTTCGACATCAGTGACAGGGTACTGTGAGTGTTCATTGTCAGTGACAAGGATCTGTGACTGTACGATATCAGTGACATGGATCTGTGAGTGTTCGATATCAGTGACAGGGATCTGTGAGTGTTCGATATCAGTGCCAGGGATCTAAGTGTTCGATATCAGTAACAGGGATCTGTGAACGTTCGAAATTACTGACAGGGAGCTGTCATTGTTCGATATCAGTAATGGATCTGTGAGTGCTCGATATCAGTAATAGTGAGTGGTAAGTGTTCAATTTCAGTAACAGGTAGTTGTAAGTGTTCGATATCAGTGACAGGGATCTGTCATTTTTCGATAACAGTGAGAGGGATTGGTAAGTGTTCGATATCAGTGACAAGTATCTGTGAGTTTTCGATATCACTGACAGGGATCTGTGAGGGTTCGACATCAGTGACAGGGTACTGTGAGTGTTCAATGTCAGTGACAAGGATCTGTGAGTGTTCGATATCTGTGACAGGGATCTGTGAGTATTCAATGTCAGTGACAAGGATCTGTGACTGTACGATATCAGTGACATGGATCTGTGAGTGTTCGATATCAGTGACAGGGATCTGTGAGTGTTCGATATCAGTGACAGGGATCTGTGAGTGTTCGATATCAATAACAGTGAGTGGTAAGTGTTCAATTTCAATAACAGGTAGTTGTAAGTATTCGAAATGAGTGACAGCGATCTGTGAGACTTCGATATCAGTCACAGGGATCTGTCAGTGTTCGATTTCAGTGACAGGGATATTTAAGTGTTCGATATCAGTGACAGGGATATTTAAGTGTTCGATATCAGTGACAGGGATCTGTGAGTGCTCGATATCAGTGAAAGGGATCTGTGAGTGTTCGATAACAGTGACAGTGATCTGTGCGTGTACGATATCAGTGACAGGGATCTGTGAGTATTCACAGTATACACAGACAAGGATCTGTGAGTGTTCGATATCAGTGACAGGGATCTGTGAGTTTTCGATATCAGTGACAGGGATCTGTCAGTTTTCGATATCAGTGAAAGAAATCTGTCAGAGTTTGATATAAATGACAGATCGGTGAGTGGTCGATATCAGTGGGAGGAATCTCAGAGGGCATGATATCAGTGAGAGGGGTCTGTCAGTGTTCGATATCAGTAACAGGTGTAGTTGTAATTATTCGAAATCAGTGACAGGGATCTGTGAGTGTACGAAATCATTGACAGGGATCTGTGAGAGTACGATATCAGTGACAGGGATCTGTGAGGGATCGACATCAGTGACAGGGATCTGTGAGTGTTCGATATCAGTGACAGGGATCTGTGCATGTACGATATCAGTGACAGGGATCTGTGAGGCTTCGACATCAGTGACAGGGATCTGTGAGTGCACAATTTCAGTGACAGGGATCTGTGAGTGCTCGATATCAGTGACAGGGATCTGTGAGGGATCGACATTAGTGACAGGGATCTGTGAGTATTCAATGTCAGTGACAAGGATCTGTGAGTGCACAATTTCAGTGACAGGGATCTGTGAGTGTTCGATAACAGTGACAGGGATCTGTGCATGTACGATATCAGTGACAGGGATCTGTGAGGGTTCGACATCAGTGACAGGGATCTGTGAGTATTCAATGTCAGTGACAAGGATCTGTGAGTGCACAATTTCAGTGACAGGAATCTGTGAGTGCTCGATATCAGTGACAGGGATCTGTGAGTGCTCGATATCACTGACAGGGATCTGTGAGTGCTCGACTTCAGTGACAGGGATCTGTGAATGCTCGATATCAGTGACAGGGATCTGTGAGTGTTCGATATCTCTGACAGGGATCTGTGAGTGCTCGATATCAGTAACAGGTGTAGTTATAATTATTCAAAATCACTGACAGGGGTCTGTGAGTTTTCTATATCAGTTACATGGATCTGTGAGTGTTCGATATCAGTGACAGGGATCTGTGAGTGTTTGATATCAGTGACAGGGTACTGTGAGTGTTGGATATCGCTGACAGGGATCTGTGAGTGTTTGATATCAGTTACAGGGATCTGTGAGTGTTGGATATCGCTGACAGGGATCTGTCAGTGTTTGATATCAGTTACAGGGATCTGTGAGTGTTCGATATCAATAACAGTGAGTGGTAAGTGTTCAATTTCAATAACAGGTTGTTGTAAGTATTCGAAATGAGTGACAGCGATCTGTGAGACTTCGATTTCAGTGACAGGGATATTTAAGTGTTCGATATCAGTGACTGGGATCTGTGAGTGCTCGATATCTGTGACAGGGATCTGTGAGTGTTTGATATCACTGACAGGGATCTGTGAGTGTTCGATATCTCTGACAGTGATCTGTGCGTGCTCGATATCTGTGACAGTGATCTGTGAGTGCTCGATTTCATTAACAGGGATCGGTCATTGTTTGAAATCAGTTCGAGGGTCCTGTTAGTGTTCCATATCAGTGAAAGTGATTGGTGAGTTTTCGATGTCAGTGACAGGGATCAGGGAGTGTTCAGTATCAGTAGAGGGATATGTGAATTTTCAATATCACAGACAGGGACCTGAGATAGTTCGATATCAGAGACAGGGATTGATGAGTTTTTGATATCATAGACAGAGATGTGTGAGTGTTCAATATCATTGAGAGGGATCCGAGTGTGTTCTAAATCAGTAATCAACTGTTAGTGTTGGATATCAGTGACAGGGATCTGTGAGTGTTCGACATCAGTAACAGGGAGTTGTAAGTGTTCATTTTCAGTAACAGGTGTAGTTGTAATTATTTGAAATCATTGACAGGGATCTGTGAGTGTTTTATATCAGTGACAGGGATCTGTGAGTGTTTTATATCAGTGACAGGGATCTGTGAGTGTTTTATATCAATAACAGGGAACTGTGCATGTACGATATCAGTGACATGCATCTGTGAGTGATTGATATCAGTTTCAGGGTTCTGTCAGTGTTCGATATCAGTATTGGATCTGTGAGCGTTCGATATCAGTGACATGGACCTGTGACTGTTTGACATCAGTGACAGTGATCGGTGAGTGTTCGATATCAGTGCCAGGGATCTAAGTGTTCGATATCAGTAACAGGGATCTGTGAACGTTCGAAATTACTGACAGGGAGCTGTCATTGTTCGATATCAGTAATGGATCTGTGAGTGCTCGATATCAGTAATAGTGAGTGGTAAGTGTTCAATTTCAGTAACAGGTAGTTGTAAGTGTTCGATATCAGTGACAGGGATCTGTCAGTTTTCGATAACAGTGAGAGGGATTGGTAAGTGTTCGATATCAGTGACAAGTATCTGTGAGTGGTCGATATCACTGACAGGGATCTGTGAGTGTTTGACATCAGTGACAGGGATCTGTGCATGTACGATATCAGTGACAGGGATCTGTGAGTATTCAATGTCAATGACAAGGATCTGTGAGTGTTCGATATCAGTGAGAGGGATTGGTAAGTGTTCGATATCAGTGACAAGTATCTGTGGGTGGTCGATATCACTGACAGGGATCTGTGAGTGTTTGACATCAGTGACAGGGATCTGTGCATGTACGATATCAGTGACAGGGATCTGTGAGTGTTTGATATCAGTGACAGGGATCTGTGAGTATTCAATGTCAATGACAAGGATCTGTGAGTGTTCGATATCAGTGAGAGGGATTGGTAAGTGTTCGATATCAGGGACAAGTATCTGTGAGTGGTCGATATCACTGACAGGGATCTGTGAGTGTTTGACATCAGTGACAGGGATCTGTGCATGTACGATATCAGTGACAGGGATCTGTGAGTATTCAATATCAATGACAAGGATCTGTGAGTCTTCGATATCAGTGACAGGAATCAGTGAGTGTTCGATATAGGTGACAGGGATCTGTGAGTGCTCGATATCTCTGACAGGGGTCTGTGAGTGCTCGATATCTGTGACAGGGATCTGTGAGTGTTTGATATCTCTGACAGGGATCTGTGAGTGCTCGATATCTGTGACAGGGATCTGTGAGTGCTCGATTTCATTAACAGGGATCGGTCATTGTTTGAAATCAGTTCGAGGGTCCTGTTAGTGTTCCATATCAGTGAAAGTGATTGGTGAGTTTACGATGTCAGTGACAGGGATCAGGGAGTGTTCAGTATCAGTAGAGGGATATGTGAATTTTCAATATCACAGACAGGGACCTGAGATAGTTCGATATCAGAGACAGGGATTGATGAGTTTTTGATATCATAGACAGAGATGTGTGAGTGTTCAATATCATTGAGAGGGATCCGAGTGTGTTCTAAATCAGTAATCAACTGTTAGTGTTGGATATCAGTGACAGGGATCTGTGAGTGTTCGACATCAGTAACAGGGAGTTGTAAGTGTTCATTTTCAGTAACAGGTGTAGTTGTAATTATTTGAAATCATTGACAGGGATCTGTGAGTGTTTTATATCAGTGACAGGGATCTGTGAGTGTTTTATATCAGTGACAGGGATCTGTGAGTGTTTTATATCAATAACAGGGAACTGTGCATGTACGATATCAGTGACATGCATCTGTGAGTGATTGATATCAGTTTCAGGGTTCTGTCAGTGTTCGATATCAGTATTGGATCTGTGAGCGTTCGATATCAGTGACATGGACCTGTGACTGTTTGACATCAGTGACAGTGATCGGTGAGTGTTCGATATCAGTGCCAGGGATCTAAGTGTTCGATATCAGTAACAGGGATCTGTGAACGTTCGAAATTACTGACAGGGAGCTGTCATTGTTCGATATCAGTAATGGATCTGTGAGTGCTCGATATCAGTAATAGTGAGTGGTAAGTGTTCAATTTCAGTAACAGGTAGTTGTAAGTGTTCGATATCAGTGACAGGGATCTGTCAGTTTTCGATAACAGTGAGAGGGATTGGTAAGTGTTCGATATCAGTGACAAGTATCTGTGAGTTTTCGATATCACTGACAGGGATCTGTGAGTGTTTGACATCAGTGACAGGGATCTGTGCATGTACGATATCAGTGACAGGGATCTGTGAGGGTTCGACATCAGTGACAGGGTACTGTGAGTATTCAATGTCAGTGACAAGGATCTGTGAGTGTTCGATATCTGTGACAGGGATCTGTGAGTATTCAATGTCAGTGACAAGGATCTGTGACTGTACGATATCAGTGACATGGATCTGTGAGTGTTCGATATCAGTGACAGGGATCTGTGAGTGTTCGATATCAGTGACAGGGATCTGTGAGTGCTCGATATCTGTGACAGGGATCTGTGAGTGTTCGATATCAATAACAGTGAGTGGTAAGTGTTCAATTTCAATAACAGGTAGTTGTAAGTATTCGAAATGAGTGACAGCGATCTGTGAGACTTCGATATCAGTCACAGGGATCTGTCAGTGTTCGATTTCAGTGACAGGGATATTTAAGTGTTCGATATCTGTGACAGGGATATTTAAGTGTTCGATATCAGTGACAGGGATCGGTGAGTGCTCGATATCAGTGAAAGGGATCTGTGAGTGTTCGATAACAGTGACAGTGATCTGTGCGTGTACGATATTAGTGACAGGGATCTGTGAGTATTCACAGTATACACAGACAAGGATCTGTGAGTGTTCGATAACGGTGACAGTGATCTGTGCGTGTACGATATCAGTGACAGGGATCTGTGAGTTTTCGATATCAGTGACAGGGATCTGTGAGTATTCACAGTATACACAGACAAGGATCTGTGAGTGTTCGATATCAGTGACAGGGATCTGTGAGTTTTCGATATCAGTGACAGGGATACTGTCAGTTTTCGATATCAGTGAAAGAAATCTGTCAGAGTTTGATATAAATGACAGATCGGTGAGTGGTCGATATCAGTGGGAGGAATCTCAGAGGGCATGATATCAGTGAGAGGGGTCTGTCAGTGTTCGATATCAGTAACAGGTGTAGTTGTAATTATTCGAAATCAGTGACAGGGATCTGTGAGTGTTCGAAATCATTGACACGGATCTGTGAGAGTACGATATCAGTGACAGGGATCTGTGCATTTACGATATCAGTGACAGGGATCTGTGAGGGTTCGACATCAGTGACAGGGATCTGTGAGTGTTCGATATCCGTGACAGGGATCTGTGAGTGTTCGATATCCGTGACAGGGATCTGTGAGTATTCAATGTCAGTGACAAGGATCTGTGAGTGCACAATTTCAGTGACAGGGATCTGTGAGTGCTCAATATCAGTGACAGGGATCTGTGAGTGTTTGATATCTCTGACAGGGATCTGTGAGTGCTCGATATCAGTAACAGGTGTAGTTATAATTATTCAAAATCACTGACAGGGGTCTGTGAGTTTTCTATATCAGTTACATGGATCTGTGAGTGTTCGATATCAGTGACAGGGATCTGTGAGTGTTCGATATCACTGACAGGGATCTGTGAGTGCTCGATATCTCTGACAGGGATCTGTGAGTGCTCGACTTCAGTGACAGGGATCTGTGAATGCTCGATATCAGTGACAGGGATCTGTGAGTGTTCGATATCTCTGACAGAGATCTGTGAGTGCTCGATATCAGTAACAGGTGTAGTTATAATTATTCAAAATCACTGACAGGGGTCTGTGAGTTTTCTATATCAGTTACATGGATCTGTGAGTGTTCGATATCAGTGACAGGGATCTGTGAGTGTTTGATATCAGTGACAGGGTACTGTGAGTGTTGGATATCGCTGACAGGGATCTGTGAGTGTTTGATATCAGTTACAGGGATCTGTGAGTGTTGGATATCACTGACAGGGATCTGTCAGTGTTTGATATCAGTTACAGGGATCTGTGAGTGTTCGATATCAATAACAGTGAGTGGTAAGTGTTCAATTTCAATAACAGGTAGTTGTAAGTATTCGAAATGAGTGACAGCGATCTGTGAGACTTCGATTTCAGTGACAGAGATATTTAAGTGTTCGATATCAGTGACAGGTATCTGTGAGTGCTCGATATCAGTGAAAGGGATCTGTGAGTGTTCGATAACAGTGACAGTGATCTGTGCGTGTACGATATCAGTGACAAGGATCTGTGAGTGTTCGATATCAGTGAAAGTGATTGGTGAGTTTTCGATGTCAGTGACAGGGATCAGACAGTGATCGGAAAGTGTTCGATATCAGTGACAGTGATCGGAAAGTGTTCGATATCAGTGAGAAGTATCTGTGAGTGTTTGATATCTCTGACAGGGATACTGTCCGTGTTCGATATCAGTGATAGGGATTTGTCAGAGTTCGATATAAGTGACAGATCGGTGAGTTTTCGATATCAATGAGAGTGCTCTGTGAGTGCATGTTATCAGTGACGGGATCTGTCAGTGTTCGATATCAGTGACAAGCATCTGTGAGTGTTTAATATCAGTTTCAGGGATCAGTGAGGGTTCAATATAACTGACTGGGATTCTGTCTGTGTTCGATATCAGTGAGAAGAAACTGTGTGCTTTCGATATCAGTGACCCGGATAGGTGAGTGTTGGATATCAATGACAGGGATCTGTGTGTGTTCGATCTCAGTAATGGATCTGTCAGTGTTCGATATCATGGATCTATGTGTTTTCCAGATCAGTGACAGGAACCGGTAAGTGTTCGAGATCAGTGACAGGGATCGGTCTGTGTTTGAAATCATATCGAGAAACCTGTGAGTGTTCGATATCAGTGAGAATGATCTGTGAGTACTTGATATCACTGACAGGGATCTGTGAATGTTCGACATCAGTGACAAGGACCTGTGAGTTTTCGACTTCAGTGACAGTGATTGGTGAGTGTTCAAAATCAGTTAGAGATACCTGTGAGTGTTCGATATCAGTGCCAGTGCCAGATCAGTTTAAAATCTGTGGGAGTTTGATATGAGCGACAGGGACCTCTGAGTGTTCGATATATGTAATGGATAGGTGCGTGTTCGACATCAATGACAGGGACCTGTGAGTGTTCGACTTCAGTAACAGTGATCGGTGAGTGTTGGAAATCAGTTCGAGAGACCTGTGAGTGTTCGATGTCAGTGCCAGGGATACTTGTGTGTTCTATATCAGTGACTGGTGTCTGTGAGTATTCGATATCAGCAACAGATGTCTGTGAGTGTTTGATACCAGCGACAGGGATCGGTGAATGTGCGATAGCACTGTCAGGGATTCTGTCTGTGTTTGATATCAGTGACAAGGAACTGTGAGTGTTCGATATCAGTGACAGGGATCTGTGAGTGTTCGATATCAGTGCCAGGGATCTGTCAATGTTCGATATCAGTGACATGCATCAGTGAGTGATCGATATCTGTAATGGATCAGTGAGTGTTCGATATTATTGACTGAGATCTGTGAATCTTCAATTCCAGTGGTAGGGATATTAGAGTGTTCGTATCAGTGACGGGGATCTTTGAGTTTTTGATATCAGTGCTAGGGATCTGTGAGTGTTCGATATCAGCGACAGGTGCCTGTGAGTGTTTGATACCAGTGACAGGAAGTCTGATAGTGTTCGATATCAGCGACAAGGATCTGTAAGTGTTTGATATCAGTGACAGGGATCAGTGACTGTTGGATATCACGACAGGGATTCTGCCTGTGTTCGATATCAGTGACAAGGAACTGTGAGTGTTTGATATCAGTGCTAGGGATCTGTGAGTGTTTGATTCCAGCGACAGGCACTCTGTCAGTTTTCAATTTCAGCGACAGGGATCGGTGATTGTTTGCTATCAATGATAGGGATGCGTGAGTGTTCGATGTCAGTGCTAGGTATCTCTGAGAGTTCGATATCAGCGACAGTTGTCTGTGAGAGCTTGATACAAGTGACAGGAAGTCTGTCAGTTTTCGATATCAGTGACAAGGATCTGTCAGTGTTCGATATCAGTGACAAGGATCTGTGAGTGTTTGATATCACGACAGGCCTTCTGTGAGTGTTCGATATCAGTGATCGGGCTCATTCAGTGTTTGATATAACAGACAGATTGGTGAGTGTTCGAATATCAGTGAGAATGATCTGTGTGTGCTTGATATCACTGACAGGGATCTGTGAATGTTCAACATCAGTGACAGAACGGTGAGTGTTCGATATCAATGAGAGGGCTCTGTGAATGCATGATATCAATGACAGGGATCTGTCAGTGTTCGATATCAGTGACAAGCATCTGTGAGTGTTTGATATCAGTGACAGGGATCAGTGAGTGTGCGATATCACTGTCAGGGATTCTGTCTGTGTTTGATATCAGTGACAAGGAACTGTGAGCGTTCGATATCAGTGACAGGGATCAGTGAGTGTTCGATATCAGTGCCAGGGATCTGTCAATGTTCGATATCAGTGACATGCATCTGTGAGTGATCGATATCTGTAATGGATCGGTGAGTGTTCGATATTATTGTCAGAGATCTGTGAATCTTCAATTCCAGTAGCAGGGATATTAGAGTGTTCGATATCAGTGAAGGGGATCTTTGAGTGTTTGATATCAGTGCTAGGGATCTGTGAGTATTCGATATCAGCAACAGGTGTCTGTGAGTGTTTGATACCAGCAACAGGAACTCTGTCAGTGTTCAATATCAGTAACAATGATCTGTGAGTGTTCGACATCTCTGACAGGAATCAGTGAATGTTCGAAATCGGGTCGAGGGATCTGTGATACATCGATATCAGGGACAGGGATTGGTTAGTTTTCGATATCGGTGACAGGGATCAGAAACTGTTGGATATCAGTGAAATTATCTGTGAGTTTTCAATATCACTGACAGGGATACTGTCAGAGTTTGATATCAGTGATAGGGATCTATCAGAATTTGATATATGTGACAGATCGGTGAGTGTTCGATATCAATGAGAGGGCTCTGTGAATGCATGATATCAGTGACAGGGATCTGTCAGTGTTCGATATCTGTGACAAGCATCTGTGAGTGTTCGATATCAGAGACAAGCATCTGTGAGGGTTCGATATCAGTGACAGGGATCGGTGAGTGTGCGTTATCACTGTCAGGGATGCTGTCTGTGTTTGATATCAGTGACAAGGAACTGTGAGTGTTCGATATCACTGACAGGGATCTGTGAGGGTTTGATATCAGTGCCAGGGATCTGTCAATGTTCGATATCAGTGACAAGCATCTGTGAGTGTTCGATATCAGTGACAGGGATCGGTGAGTGTGCAATATCACTGTCAGGGATTCTGTCTGTGTTTGATATCAGTGACAAGGAACTGTGAGTGTTCGATATCAGTGACAGGGATCTGTGAGTGTTCGATATCAGTGCCAGGGATCTGTCAATGTTCGATATCAGTGACATGCATCTGTGAGTGATCGATATCTGTAATGGATCGGTGAGTGTTCGATATTATTGACAGAGATCTGTGAATCTTCAATTCCAGTGGCAGGGATATTAGAGTGTTCGATATCAGTGACGGGGATCTTTGAGTGTTTGATATCAGTGCTAGGGATCTGTGAGTGTTCGATATCAGCGACAGGGGTCTGTGAGTGTTTGATTCCAGTGACAGGAAGTCTGTTAGTGTTCGATATCAGTGACAAGGATCTGTCAGTGTTCGATATCAGTGACAGGGATCGGTGACTGTTGGATATCACGACAGGGATTCTGCGTGTGTTCGATATCAGTGACAAGGAACTGTGAGTGTTTGATATCAGTGCTAGGGATCTGTGAGTGTTTGATTCCAGCGACAGGAACTCTGTCAGTTTTCAGTATCAGCGACAGGGATCGGTGATTGTTTGCTATCAGTGACAAGGATCTGTCAGTGTTCGATATCAGTGATCGGGCTCTTTCAGTGTTTGATATAACTGACAGATTGGTGAGTGTTCGAATATCAGTGAGAATGATCTGTGAGTGCTTGATATCAGTGACAGGGACCTGTGAATGTTCAACTTCAGTGACAGGGACCTGTGAATGTTCAACTTCAGTGACAGTGATTGGTGAGTGTCCAAAATCAGTTCAAGAGACCTGTGAGTGTTCGATGTCAGTGCCAGGGATATTTGTGTGTCCGATATCAACGACAGGTGTCAGTGAGTATGCGATAACAGCAACAGGTGGCTGTGAGTGTTTGATACCAGCGACAGGAACTCTATCAGTGTTCAATATCAGTAACAATGATCTGTGTGTGTTCGACATCTCTGACAGGAATCGGAGAGTGATCGAAATCAGGTCGAGGGAACTGTGATACTTCGATATAAGAGACAGGGATTGGTTAGTTTTTGATATCAGTGACAGTGATCGGAAAGTGTTCGATATCAGTGACAAGTATCTGTGAGTGATATCACTGACAGGAATACCGACCGTGTTCGATATCAGTGATAGGGATTTGTCAGAGTTTCATATAAGTGACAGATCGGTGAGTGTTCGATATCAATGAGAGGGCTCTGTGAATGCATGATATCAGTGACAGGGATCTGTCAGTGTTCGATATCTGAGACCAGCATCTGTGAGTGTTCGATATCAGAGACAAGCATCTGTGAGTGTTCGATATCAGTGACAGGGATCGGTGAGTGTGCAATATCACTGTCAGGGATTCTGTCTGTGTTTGATATCAGTGACAAGGAACTGTGAGTGTTCGATATCAGTGACATGCATCTGTGAGTGATCGATATCAGTAATGGATCGGTGAGTGTTCGATATTATTGACAGAGATCTGTGAATCTTCAATTCCAGTGGCAGGGATATTAGAGTGTTCGATATCAGTGACGGGGATCTTTGAGTGTTTGATATCAGTGCTAGGGATCTGTGAGTGTTTGATATCAGCGACAGGGGTCTGTGAGTGTTTGATTCCAGTGACAGGAATTCTGTTAGTGTTTGATATCAGTGACAAGGATCTGTCAGTGTTCGATATCAGTGACAGGGATCGGTGACTGTTGGATATCACGACAGGGATTCTGCCTGTGTTTGATATCAGTGACAGGGATCTGTGAGTGTTCGATATCAGTGCCAGGGATCTGTCAATGTTCGATATCAGTGACATGCATCTGTGAGTGATCGATATCAGTAATGGATCGGTGAGTGTTCGATATTATTGACAGAGATCTGTGAATCTTCAATTCCAGTGGCAGGGATATTAGAGTGTTCGATATCAGTGACGGGGATCTTTGAGTGTTTGATATCAGTGCTAGGGATCTGTGAGTGTTCGATATCAGCGACAGGAGTCTGTGAGTGTTTGATTCCAGCGACAGGAACTCTGTCAGTTTTTACAGTATCAGCGACAGGGATCGGTGATTGTTTGCTATCACTGACAGGGATACTGTCCGTGTTCGATATCAGTGATAGGGATTTGTCAGAGTTCGATACCAGTATTGGATCTGTGAGTGTTTGATATCAGTGCTAGGGATCTGTGAGTGTTTGATTCCAGCGACAGGAACTCTGTCAGTTTTCAATATCAGCGACAGGGATCGGTGATTGTTTGCTATCAATGACAGGGATGCGTGAGTGTTCGATGTCAGTGCTAGGTATCTGTGAGTGTTTGATATCAGCGACAGTTGTCTGTGAGTGCTTGATACAAGTGACAGGAAGTCTGTCAGTTTTCGATATCAGTGACAAGGATCTGTGAGTGTTCGATATCAGTGACAGGGATCGGTGACTGTTGGATATCACGACAGGGATTCTGCCTGTGTTCGATATCAGTGACAAGGAACTGTGAGTATGCGATAACAGCAACAGGTGTCTGTGAGTGTTTGATACCAGCGACAGGAACTCTGTCAGTGTTCAATATCAGTAACAATGATCTGTGAGTTTTGGACATCTCTGACTGGAATCGGAGAGTGTTCGAAATCAGGTCGAGGGAACTGTGATACTTCGATATCAGAGCCAGGGATTGGTTAGTTTTCCATATCAGTGACAGGGATCGGAAAGTGTTCGATATCAGTGACAAGTATCTGTGAGTGATATCACTGACAGGAATACCGACCGTGTTCGATATCAGTGATAGCGATTTGTCAGAGTTTCATGTAAGTGACAGATCGGTGAGTGTTTGATATCAGTGATAGGGATATTTCTGTGTCCGATTTCAACGACAGGTGTCTGTGAGTATGCGATAACAGCAACAGGTGTCTGTGAGTGTTTGATACCAGCGACAGGAACTCTGTCAGTGTTCAATATCAGTAACAATGATCTGTGAGTGTTCGACATCACTGACAAGAATCGGTGAGTGTTCGAAATCGGGTCGAGGGATCTGTGATACTTTGATATCAGGGACAGGGATTGGTTAGTTTTCGATATTGGTGACAGGGATCAGAAACTGTTGGATATCAGTGACAAGTATCTGTGAGTGTTCAATATCTCTGACAGGGATACTGTCAGAGTTTGATATCAGTGATAGGGATTTGTCAGAGTTTGATATAAGTGACAGATCGGTGAGTGTTCGATATCAGTGACAAGCATCTGTGAGTGTTCGATATCAGTGACAGGGATCGGTGAGTGTGCGTTATCACTGTCAGGGATTCTGTCTGTGTTTGATATCAGTGACAAGGAACTGTGAGTGTTCGATATCAGTGACAGGGATCTGTGAGTGTTCGATATCAGTGCCAGGGATCTGTCAATGTTCGATATCAGTGACAAGCATCTGTGAGTGTTCGCTATCAGTGACAGGGATCGGAGAGTGTGCAATATGACTGTCAGGGATTCTGTCTGTGTTTGATATCAGTGACAAGGAACTGTGAGTGTTCGATATCAGTGACAGGGATCTGTGAGTGTTCGATATCAGTGCCAGGGATCTGTCAATGTTCGATATCAGTTATATGCATCTGTGAGTGATCGATATCTGTAATGGATTGGTGAGTGTTCGATATTATTGACAGAGATCTGTGAATCTTCAATTCCAGTGGCAGGGATATTAGAGTGTTTGATATCAGTGACGGGGATCTTTGAGTGTTTCACATCAGTGCTGGGGATCTGTGAGTGTTCGATATAAGCGACAGGTGTCTGTGAGTGTTAGATTCCACTGACAGGAAGTCTGTTAGTGTTCGATATCAGTGACAGGGATCGGTGACTGTTGGATATCACGACAGGGATTCTGCCTGTGTTCGATATCAGTTTCAAGGAACTGTGAGTGTTTGATATCAGTGCTAGGGATCTGTGAGTGTTTGATTCCAGCGACAGGAACTCTGTCAGTTTTCAGTATCAGCGACAGGGATCGGTGATTGTTTGCTATCAATGACAGGGATGCGTGAGTGTTCGATGTCAGTGCTAGGTATCTGTGAGTGTTTGATATCAGTGACAGGGATCGGTGAGTGTGCGATATCACTGTCAGGGATTCTGTCTGTGTGTGATATCAGTGACAAGGAACTGTGAGTGTTTGATATCAGTGAGTGTTCGATATCAGTGCCAGGGATCTGTCAATGTTCGATATCAGTGACAGGGATCTGTGAGTTTTCAACTTCAGTGACAGAGATCGGTGAGTGTCCAAAATCAGTTCAAGAGACCTGTGAGTGTTCGATATCAGTGCCAGGTTTATTTGTCTGTTCAAAATCAGTGACAGTGATCGGTGAGTGTTGGAAATCAGTTCGAGAGACCTGTGAGTGTTCGATGTCAGTGCCAGGGATATTTGTGTTTCCGATATCAACGACAGGTGTCTGTGAGTATGCGATAACAGCAACAGGTGTCTGTGAGTGTTTGATACCAGCGACAGGTACTCTGTCAGTGTTCAATATCAGTAACAATGATCTGTGAGTTTTGGACATCTCTGACTGGAATCGGAGAGTGTTCGAAATCAGGTCGAGGGAACTGTGATACTTCGATATCAGAGACAGGGATTGGTTAGTTTTTGATATCAGTGACAGGGATCGGAAAGTGTTCGATATCAGTGACAAGTATCTGTGAGTGATATCACTGACAGGAATACCGACCGTGTTCGATATCAGTGATAGGGATTTGTCAGAGTTTCATATAAGTGACAGATCGGTGAGTGTTTGATATCAGTGATAGGGCTCTGTGAGTGCATGTTGTCAGTGATGGAATCTGTCAGTGTTCGATATCAGTGACAAACATCTGTGAGTGTTTAATATCAGTTTCAGGGATCAGTGAGGGTTCAATATAACTGACTGGGATTCTGTCTGTGTTCGATATCAGTGACAAGAAACTGTGTGCTTTCGATATCAGTGACATGGATCTAGGTGTTTTCCATATCAGTGACAGGAACCGGTGAGTGTTCGACATCAGTGACAGGGATCGGTCTGTGTTTGAAATCATATCGGGAGACCTGTGAGTGTTCGATATCAGTGAGAATGATCTGTGAGTACTTGATATCACTGACAGGGATCTGTAAATGTTCGACATCAGTGACAGGGACCTGTGAGTTTTCGACTTCAGTGACAGTGATTGGTGAGTGTTCAAAATCAGTTAGAGATACCTGTGAGTGTTCGATATCAGTGCCAGTGCCAGATCAGTGTTTAAAATCTGTGGGAGTTTGATATGAGCGACAGGGACCTCTGAGTGTTCGATATGTGTAATGGATAGGTGCGTGTTCGACATCAGTGACAGGGACCTGTGAGTGTTCGACTTCAGTGACAGTGATTGGTGAGTGTTGGAAATCAGTTAAAGAGACCTGTGAGTGTTCGATGTCAGTGCCAGGGATATTTGTGTGTTCTATATCAGCGACTGGTGTCTGTGAGTATTAGATATCAGCAACAGGTGTCTGTGAGTGTTTGATACCAGTGACAGGAACACTGTCAGTGTTCAATATCAGTAACAATGATCTGTGAGCTTTCGACATCTCTGACAGGAATCGGTGAGTGTTCGAAATCGGGTCGAGGGATCTGTGATACTTTGATATCAGGGACAGGGATTGGTTAGTTTTCGATATCAGTGACAGGGATCAGAAACTGTTGGATATCAGTGACAAGTATCTGTGAATGTTCAATATCACTGACAGGGATACTGTCAGTGTTCGATATCAGTGACAAACATCTGTGAGTGTTTAATATCAGTTTCAGGGATCAGTGAGAGTTCAAAATAACTGACTGGGATTCTGTCTGTGTTCGATATCAGTGACAAGAAACTGTGTGCTTTCGATATCAGTGACAGGGATCGGCGAGTGTTGGATATCAATGACAGGGATCTGTGTGTTTTCGATCTCCGTAATGGATCTGTCCGTGTTCAATATCAGTGACATGGATCTAGGTGTTTTCCATATCAGTGACAGGAACCGGTAAGTGTTCGACATCAGTGACAGGGATCGGTCTGTGTTTGAAATCATATCGAGAGATCTGTGAGTGCTCGATATCAGTGACAGGGATCAGTGAGTGTTCGATATCAGTGCCAGGGATCTGTCAATGTTCGATATCAGTGACATGCATCTGTGTGATCGATATCTGTAATGGATCGGTGAGTGTTCGATATTATTGACAGAGATCTGTGAATCTTCAATTCCAGTGGCAGGGATATTAGAGTGTTCGATATCAGTGACGGGGATCTTTGAGTGTTTGATATCAGTGCTAGGGATCTGTGAGTGTTCGATATCAGCGACAGGTGTCTGTGAGTGTTTGATACCAGTGACAGGAAGTCTGTTAGTGTTCGATATCAGTGACAAGGATCTGTGAGTGTTCGATATCAGTGACAAGGATCTGTGAGTGTTTGATATCACGACTGGCATTCTGTGAGTGTTCGATATCAGTGATCGGGCTCTTTCAGTGTTTGATATAACTGACAGATTGGTGAGTGATCGAATATCAGTGAGAATGATCTGTGAGTGCTTGATATCACTGACAGGGATCTGTGAATGTTCGACATCAGTGACAGGGACCTTTGAGTGTTCAACTTCAGTGACAGTGATCGGTGAGTGTCCAAAATCAGTTCAAGAGTCCTGTGTGTGTTCGATATCAGTGCCAGGTTTATTTGTTTGTTTGAAATCAGTGACAGTGATCGGTGAGTGTTGGAAATCAGTTCGAGAGACCTGTGAGTGTTCGATGTCAGTGCCAGGGATATTTGTGTTTCCGATATCAACGACAGGTGTCTGTGAGTATGCGATAACAGCAACAGGTGTCTGTGAGTGTTTGATACCAGCGACAGGAACTCTGTCAGTGTTCAATATCAGTAACAATGATCTGTGAGTGTTCGACATCTCTGACAGGAATCGGAGAGTGTTCAAAATCAGGTCAAGGGAACTGTGATACTTCGATATCAGAGACAGGGATTGGTTAGTTTTTGATATCAGTGACAGGGATCGGAAAGTGTTCGATATCAGTGACAAGTATCTGTGAGTGATATCACTGACAGGAATACCGACCGTGTTCGATATCAGTGATAGGGATTTGTCAGAGTTTCATATAAGTGACAGATCGGTGAGTGTTTGATATCAGTGATAGGGCTCTGTGAGTGCATGTTATCAGTAACGGGATCTGTCAGTGTTCGATATCAGTGACAAACATCTGTGAGTGTTTAATATCAGTTTCAGGGATCAGTGAGGGTTCAATATAACTGACTGGGATTCTGTCTGTGTTCGATATCAGTGACAAGAAACTGTGTGCTTTCGATATCAGTGACATGGATCTAGGTGTTTTCCATATCAGTGACAGGAACCGGTGAGTGTTCGACATCAGTGACAGTGATCGGTCTGTGTTTGAAATCATATCGGGAGACCTGTGAGTGTTCGATATCAGTGAGAATGATCTGTGAGAACTTGATATCACTGACAGGGATCTGTAAATGTTCGACATCAGTGACAGGGACCTGTGTGTTTTCGACTTCAGTGACAGTGATTGGTGAGTGTTCAAAATGAGTTAGAGATACCTGTGAGTGTTCGATATCAGTGCCAGTGCCAGATCAGTGTTTAAAATCTGTGGGAGTTTGATATGAGCGACAGGGACCTCTGAGTGTTCGATATATGTAATGGATAGGTGCGTGTTCGACATCAGTGACAGGGACCTGTGAGTGTTCGATGTCAGTGCCAGGGATACTTGTGCGTTCTATATCAGCGACAGGTGTCTGTGAGTATTCGATATCAGCAACAGGTGTCTGTGAGTGTTTGATACCAGTGACAGGAACTCTGTCAGTGTTCAATATCAGTAACAATGATCTGTGAGCTTTCGACATCTCTGACAGGAAATGGTGAGTGTTCGAAATCGGGTCGAGGGATCTGTGATACTTTGATATCAGGGACAGGGATTGGTTAGTTTTCGATATCAGTGACAGGGATCAGAAACTGTTGGATATCAGTGACAAGTATCTGTGAGTGTTCAATATCACTGACAGGGATATTGTCAGAGTTTGATATCAGTGACAGGGATCTGTCAGTGTTCGATATCAGTGACAAACATCTGTGAGTGTTTAATATCAGTTTCAGGGATCAGTGAGAGTTCAAAATAACTGACTGGGATTCTGTCTGTGTTCGATATCAGTGACAAGAAACTGTGTGCTTTCGATATCAGTGACAGGGATCGGCGAGTGTTGGATATCAATGACAGGGATCTGTGTGTTTTCGATCTCCGTAATGGATCTGTCCGTGTTCAATATCAGTGACATGGATCTAGGTGTTTTCCATATCAGTGACAGGAACCGGTAAGTGTTCGACATCAGTGACAGGGATCGGTCTGTGTTTGAAATCATATCGAGAGATCTGTGAGTGTTCGATATCAGTGACAGGGATCAGTGAGTGTTCGATATCAGTGCCAGGGATCTGTCAATGTTCGATATCAGTGACATGCATCTGTGTGATCGATATCTGTAATGGATCGGTGAGTGTTCGATATTATTGACAGAGATCTGTGAATCTTCAATTCCAGTGGCAGGGATATTAGAGTGTTCGATATCAGTGACGGGGATCTTTGAGTGTTTGATATCAGTGCTAGGGATCTGTGAGTGTTCGATATCAGCGACAGGTGTCTGTGAGTGTTTGATACCAGTGACAGGAAGTCTGTTAGTGTTCGATATCAGTGACAAGGATCTGTGAGTGTTCGATATCAGTGACAAGGATCTGTGAGTGTTTGATATCACGACTGGCATTCTGTGAGTGTTCGATATCAGTGATCGGGCTCTTTCAGTGTTTGATATAACTGACAGATTGGTGAGTGATCGAATATCAGTGAGAATGATCTGTGAGTGCTTGATATCACTGACAGGGATCTGTGAATGTTCGACATCAGTGACAGGGACCTTTGAGTGTTCAACTTCAGTGACAGTGATCGGTGAGTGTCCAAAATCAGTTCAAGAGTCCTGTGTGTGTTCGATATCAGTGCCAGGTTTATTTGTTTGTTTGAAATCAGTGACAGTGATCGGTGAGTGTTGGAAATCAGTTCGAGAGACCTGTGAGTGTTCGATGTCAGTGCCAGGGATATTTGTGTTTCCGATATCAACGACAGGTGTCTGTGAGTATGCGATAACAGCAACAGGTGTCTGTGAGTGTTTGATACCAGCGACAGGAACTCTGTCAGTGTTCAATATCAGTAACAATGATCTGTGAGTGTTCGACATCTCTGACAGGAATCGGAGAGTGTTCAAAATCAGGTCAAGGGAACTGTGATACTTCGATATCAGAGACAGGGATTGGTTAGTTTTTGATATCAGTGACAGGGATCGGAAAGTGTTCGATATCAGTGACAAGTATCTGTGAGTGATATCACTGACAGGAATACCGACCGTGTTCGATATCAGTGATAGGGATTTGTCAGAGTTTCATATAAGTGACAGATCGGTGAGTGTTTGATATCAGTGATAGGGCTCTGTGAGTGCATGTTATCAGTAACGGGATCTGTCAGTGTTCGATATCAGTGACAAACATCTGTGAGTGTTTAATATCAGTTTCAGGGATCAGTGAGGGTTCAATATAACTGACTGGGATTCTGTCTGTGTTCGATATCAGTGACAAGAAACTGTGTGCTTTCGATATCAGTGACATGGATCTAGGTGTTTTCCATATCAGTGACAGGAACCGGTGAGTGTTCGACATCAGTGACAGTGATCGGTCTGTGTTTGAAATCATATCGGGAGACCTGTGAGTGTTCGATATCAGTGAGAATGATCTGTGAGAACTTGATATCACTGACAGGGATCTGTAAATGTTCGACATCAGTGACAGGGACCTGTGTGTTTTCGACTTCAGTGACAGTGATTGGTGAGTGTTCAAAATGAGTTAGAGATACCTGTGAGTGTTCGATATCAGTGCCAGTGCCAGATCAGTGTTTAAAATCTGTGGGAGTTTGATATGAGCGACAGGGACCTCTGAGTGTTCGATATATGTAATGGATAGGTGCGTGTTCGACATCAGTGACAGGGACCTGTGAGTGTTCGATGTCAGTGCCAGGGATACTTGTGCGTTCTATATCAGCGACAGGTGTCTGTGAGTATTCGATATCAGCAACAGGTGTCTGTGAGTGTTTGATACCAGTGACAGGAACTCTGTCAGTGTTCAATATCAGTAACAATGATCTGTGAGCTTTCGACATCTCTGACAGGAAATGGTGAGTGTTCGAAATCGGGTCGAGGGATCTGTGATACTTTGATATCAGGGACAGGGATTGGTTAGTTTTCGATATCAGTGACAGGGATCAGAAACTGTTGGATATCAGTGACAAGTATCTGTGAGTGTTCAATATCACTGACAGGGATATTGTCAGAGTTTGATATCAGTGACAGGGATCTGTCAGTGTTCGATATCAGTGACAAGCATCTGTGAGTGTTCGATATCAGTGACAGGGATCGGTGAGTGTGCGATATCACTGTCAGGGATTCTGTCTGTGTGTGATATCAGTGACAAGGAACTGTGAGTGTTTGATATCAGTGAGTGTTCGATATCAGTGCCAGGGATCTGTCAATGTTCGATATCAGTGACATGCATCTGTGAGTGATCGATATCTGTAATGGATCGGTGAGTGTTCGATATTATTGACAGAGATCTGTGAATCTTCAATTCCAGTGGCAGGGATATTAGAGTGTTCGATATCAGTGACGGGGATCTTTGAGTGTTTGATATCAGTGCTAGGGATCTGTGAGTGTTCGATATCAGTGACAAGGATCAGTGAGTGTTCGATATCAGTGCCAGGAATCTGTCAATGTTCGATATCAGTGACATGCATCTGTGAGTGATCGATATCTGTAATGGATCGGTGAGTGTTCGATATTATTGACAGAGATCTGTGAATCTTCAATTCCAGTGGCAGGGATATTAGAGTGTTCGATATCAGTGACGGGGATCTTTGAGTGTTTGATATCAGTGCTAGGGATCTGTGAGTGTTCGATATCAGCGACAGGTGTCTGTGAGTGTTTGATACCAGTGACAGGAAGTCTGTTAGTGTTCGATATCAGTGACAAGGATCTGTGAGTGTTCGATATCAGTGACAGGTATCGGTGACTATTGGATATCATGACAGGGATTCTGTCTGTGTTCGATATCAGTGACAAGGAACTGTGAGTGTTCGATATCAGTGACAGGGATCAGTGAGTGTTCGATATCAGTGCCAGGAATCTGTCAATGTTCGATATCAGTGACATGCATCTGTGAGTGATCGATATCTGTAATGGATCGGTGAGTGTTCGATATTATTGACAGAGATCTGTGAATCTTCAATTCCAGTGGCAGGGATATTAGAGTGTTCGATATCAGTGACGGGGATCTTTGAGTGTTTGATATCAGTGCTAGGGATCTGTGAGTGTTCGATATCAGCGACAAGGATCAGTGAGTGTTCGATATCAGTGCCAGGAATCTGTCAATGTTCGATATCAGTGACATGCATCTGTGAGTGATCGATATCTGTAATGGATCGGTGAGTGTTCGATATTATTGACAGAGATCTGTGAATCTTCAATTCCAGTGGCAGGGATATTAGAGTGTTCGATATCAGTGACGGGGATCTTTGAGTGTTTGATATCAGTGCTAGGGATCTGTGAGTGTTCGATATCAGCGACAGGTGTCTGTGAGTGTTTGATACCAGTGACAGGAAGTCTGTTAGTGTTCGATATCAGTGACAAGGATCTGTGAGTGTTCGATATCAGTGACAAGGATCTGTGAGTGTTTGATATCACGACTGGCATTCTGTGAGTGTTCGATATCAGTGATCGGGCTCTTTCAGTGTTTGAAATAACTGACAGATTGGTGAGTGTTCGAATATCAGTGAGAATGATCTGTGAGTGCTTGATATCACTGACAGGGATCTGTGAATGTTCGACATCAGTGACAGGAACCTTTGAGTGTTCAACTTCAGTGACAGTGATCGGTGAGTGTCCAAAATCAGTTCAAGAGTCCTGTGTGTGTTCGATATCAGTGCCAGGTTTATTTGTTTGTTTGAAATCAGTGACAGTGATCGGTGAGTGTTGGAAATCAGTTCGAGAGACCTGTGAGTGTTCGATGTCAGTGCCAGGGATATTTGTGTGTCCGATATCAACGACAGGTGTCTGTGAGTATGCGATAACAGCAACAGGTGTCTGTGAGTGTTTGATACCAGCGACAGGAACTCTGTCAGTGTTCAATATCAGTAACAATGATCTGTGAGTGTTCGACATCACTGACAGGAATCGGTGAGTGTTCGAAATCAGGTCGAGGGAATTGTGATACTTCGATATCAGAGACAGGGATTGGTTAGTTTTTGATATCAGTGACAGGGATCGGAAAGTGTTCGATATCAGTGGCAAGTATCTGTGAGGATATCACTGACAGGAATACCGACCGTGTTCGATATCAGTGATAGGGATTTGTCAGAGTTTCATATAAGTGACAGTTCGGTGAGTGTTCGATATCAGTGATAGGGCTCTGTGAATGCATGTTATCAGTGACGGGATCTGTCAGTGTTCGATATCAGTGACAAACATCTGTGAGTGTTTAATATCAGTTTCAGGGATCAGTGAGGGTTCAATATAACTGACTGGGATTCTGTCTGTGTTCGATATCAGTGACAAGAAACTGTGTGCTTTCGATATCAGTGACAGGGATCGGTGAGTGTTGGATATCAATGACAGGGATCTGTGTGTGTTCGATCTCAGTAATGGATCTGTCAGTGTTCAATATCAGTGACATGGAACTTGGTGTTTTCCATATCAGTGACAGGAACCGGTGAGTGTTCGATATCAGTGACAGGGATCAGTGAGTGTTCGATATCAGTGCCAGGGATCTGTCAATATTCGATATCAGTGACATGGATCTGTGAGTGATCGATATCTGTAATGGATCGGTGAGTGTTCGATATTATTGACAGAGATTTGTGAATCTTCAATTCCAGTGGCAGGGATATTAGAGTGTTCGATATCAGTGACGTGGATCTTTGACTGTTTGATATCAGTGCTAGGGATCTGTGGGTGTTCGATATCAGCGATAATTGTCTGTGAGTGTTTGATACCAGTTACAGGAAGTCTGTTAGTGTTCGATATCTGTGACAAGGATCTGTGAGTGTTCGATATCAGTGACAGGGATCGGTGACTGTTGGATATCACGACTGGGATTCTGTCTGGATTCGATATGAGTGACAAGGAACTGTGAGTGTTTGATATCAGTGCTAGGGATCTGTGAGTGTTTGATATCAGCGACCGGTGTCTGTGAGTGTTTGATTCCAGCGACAGGAACTCTGTCAGTGTTCAATATCAGTAACAATGATCTGTGAGTGTTCGACATCTCTGACAGGAATAGGTGAGTGTTCGAAATCGGGTCGAGGGATCTGTGATACTTTGATATCAGGAACAGGGATTGGTTAGTTTTCGATATCAGTGACAGGGATCAGAAACTGTTGGATATCAGTGACAAGTATCTGTGAGTGTTCAATATCACTGATAGGGATATTGTCAGAGTTTGATATCAGTGACAGGGATCTGTCAGAGTTCGATATCAGTGACAAGCATCTGTGAGTGTTCGATATCAGTGACAGGGATCGGTGAGTGTGCGATATCACTGTCAGGGATTCTGTCTGTGTGTGATATCAGTGACAAGGAACTGTGAGTGTTTGATATCAGTGAGTGTTCGATATCAGTGCCAGGGATCTGTCAATGTTCGATATCAGTGACAGGGACCTGTGAGTTTTCGACTTCAGTGACAGTGATTGGTGAGTGTTCAAAATGAGTTAGAGATACCTGTGAGTGTTCGATATCAGTGCCAGTGCCAGATCAGTGTTTAAAATCTGTGGGAGTTTGATATGAGCGACAGGGACCTCTGAGTGTTAGATATGTGTAATGGATAGGTGCGTGTTCGACATCAGTGACAGGGACCTGTGAGTGTTCGACTTCAGTGACAGTGATCGGTGAGTGTTGGAAATCAGTTAAAGAGACCTGTGAGTGTTCGATGTCAGTGCCAGGGATATTTGTGTGTCCGATATCAGCGACAGGTGTCTGTGAGTATTAGATATCAGCAACAGGTGTCTGTGAGTGTTTGATACCAGTGACAGGAACACTGTCAGTGTTCAATATCAGTAACAATGATCTGTGAGCTTTCGACATCTCTGACAGGAAACGGTGAGTGTTCGAAATCGGGTCGAGGGATCTGTGATACTTTGATATCAGGGACAGGGATTGGTTAGTTTTCGATATCAGTGACAGGGATCAGAAACTGTTGGATATCAGTGACAAGTATCTGTGAGTGATATCACTGACAGGAATACCAACCGTGTTCGATATCAGTGATAGGGATTTGTCAGAGTTTCATATAAGTGACAGATCGGTGAGTGTTCGATATCAGTGAGAGGGCTCTGTGAATGCATGTTATCAGTGACGGGATCTGTCAGTGTTCGATATCAGTGACAAACATCTGTGAGTGTTTAATATCAGTTTCAGGGATCAGTGAGAGTTCAAAATAACTGACTGGGATTCTGTCTGTGTTCGATATCAGTGACAAGAAACTGTGTGCTTTCGATATCAGTGACAGGGATCGGCGAGTGTTGGATATCAATGACAGGGATCTGTGTGTGTTCGATCTCCGTAATGGATCTGTCTGTGTTCAATATCAGTGACATGGATCTAGGTGTTTTCCATATCCGTGACAGGAACCGGAAAGTGTTCGACATCAGTGACAGGGATCGGTCTGTGTTTGAAATCATATCGAGAGACCTGTGAGTGTTCGACATCTCTGACAGGAATCGGAGAGTGTTCGAAATCAGGTCGAGGGAATTGTGATACTTCGATATCAGAGACAGGGATTGGTTAGTTTTTGATATCAGTGACAGGGATCGGAAAGTGTTCGATATCAGTGGCAAGTATCTGTGAGGATATCACTGACAGGAATACCGACCGTGTTCGATATCAGTGATAGGGATTTGTCAGAGTTTCATATAAGTGACAGTTCGGTGAGTGTTCGATATCAGTGATAGGGCTCTGTGAATGCATGTTATCAGTGACGGGATCTGTCAGTGTTCGATATCAGTGACAAACATCTGTGAGTGTTTAATATCAGTTTCAGGGATCAGTGAGGGTTCAATATAACTGACTGGGATTCTGTCTGTGTTCGATATCAGTGACAAGAAACTGTGTGCTTTCGATATCAGTGACAGGGATCGGTGAGTGTTGGATATCAATGACAGGGATCTGTGTGTGTTCGATCTCAGTAATGGATCTGTCAGTGTTCAATATCAGTGACATGGAACTTGGTGTTTTCCATATCAGTGACAGGAACCGGTGAGTGTTCGATATCAGTGACAGGGATCAGTGAGTGTTCGATATCAGTGCCAGGGATCTGTCAATATTCGATATCAGTGACATGGATCTGTGAGTGATCGATATCTGTAATGGATCGGTGAGTGTTCGATATTATTGACAGAGATTTGTGAATCTTCAATTCCAGTGGCAGGGATATTAGAGTGTTCGATATCAGTGACGTGGATCTTTGACTGTTTGATATCAGTGCTAGGGATCTGTGGGTGTTCGATATCAGCGATAATTGTCTGTGAGTGTTTGATACCAGTTACAGGAAGTCTGTTAGTGTTCGATATCTGTGACAAGGATCTGTGAGTGTTCGATATCAGTGACAGGGATCGGTGACTGTTGGATATCACGACTGGGATTCTGTCTGGATTCGATATGAGTGACAAGGAACTGTGAGTGTTTGATATCAGTGCTAGGGATCTGTGAGTGTTTGATATCAGCGACCGGTGTCTGTGAGTGTTTGATTCCAGCGACAGGAACTCTGTCAGTGTTCAATATCAGTAACAATGATCTGTGAGTGTTCGACATCTCTGACAGGAATAGGTGAGTGTTCGAAATCGGGTCGAGGGATCTGTGATACTTTGATATCAGGAACAGGGATTGGTTAGTTTTCGATATCAGTGACAGGGATCAGAAACTGTTGGATATCAGTGACAAGTATCTGTGAGTGTTCAATATCACTGATAGGGATATTGTCAGAGTTTGATATCAGTGACAGGGATCTGTCAGAGTTCGATATCAGTGACAAGCATCTGTGAGTGTTCGATATCAGTGACAGGGATCGGTGAGTGTGCGATATCACTGTCAGGGATTCTGTCTGTGTGTGATATCAGTGACAAGGAACTGTGAGTGTTTGATATCAGTGAGTGTTCGATATCAGTGCCAGGGATCTGTCAATGTTCGATATCAGTGACAGGGACCTGTGAGTTTTCGACTTCAGTGACAGTGATTGGTGAGTGTTCAAAATGAGTTAGAGATACCTGTGAGTGTTCGATATCAGTGCCGGTGCCAGATCAGTGTTTAAAATCTGTGGGAGTTTGATATGAGCGACAGGGACCTCTGAGTGTTAGATATGTGTAATGGATAGGTGCGTGTTCGACATCAGTGACAGGGACCTGTGAGTGTTCGACTTCAGTGACAGTGATCGGTGAGTGTTGGAAATCAGTTAAAGAGACCTGTGAGTGTTCGATGTCAGTGCCAGGGATATTTGTGTGTCCGATATCAGCGACAGGTGTCTGTGAGTATTAGATATCAGCAACAGGTGTCTGTGAGTGTTTGATACCAGTGACAGGAACACTGTCAGTGTTCAATATCAGTAACAATGATCTGTGAGCTTTCGACATCTCTGACAGGAAACGGTGAGTGTTCGAAATCGGGTCGAGGGATCTGTGATACTTTGATATCAGGGACAGGGATTGGTTAGTTTTCGATATCAGTGACAGGGATCAGAAACTGTTGGATATCAGTGACAAGTATCTGTGAGTGATATCACTGACAGGAATACCAACCGTGTTCGATATCAGTGATAGGGATTTGTCAGAGTTTCATATAAGTGACAGATCGGTGAGTGTTCGATATCAGTGAGAGGGCTCTGTGAATGCATGTTATCAGTGACGGGATCTGTCAGTGTTCGATATCAGTGACAAACATCTGTGAGTGTTTAATATCAGTTTCAGGGATCAGTGAGAGTTCAAAATAACTGACTGGGATTCTGTCTGTGTTCGATATCAGTGACAAGAAACTGTGTGCTTTCGATATCAGTGACAGGGATCGGCGAGTGTTGGATATCAATGACAGGGATCTGTGTGTGTTCGATCTCCGTAATGGATCTGTCTGTGTTCAATATCAGTGACATGGATCTAGGTGTTTTCCATATCCGTGACAGGAACCGGAAAGTGTTCGACATCAGTGACAGGGATCGGTCTGTGTTTGAAATCATATCGAGAGACCTGTGAGTGTTCGATATCAGTGAGAATGATCTGTGAGTACTTGATATCACTGACAGGGATCTGTAAATGTTCGACATCAGTGACAAGGACCTGTGAGTGTTCGATATCAGTGCCAGTGCCAGATCAGTGTTTAAAATCTGTGGGAGTTTGATATGAGCGACAGGGATCTCTGAGTGTTCAATATATGTAATGGATATGTGCGTGTTCGACATCAGTGACAGGGACCTGTGAGTGTTCGACTTCAGTGACAGTGATCGGTGAGTGTTGGAAATCAGTTAAAGAGACCTGTGAGTGTTCGATGTCAGTGCCAGGGATATTTGTGTGTTCGATATAAGCAACAGGTGTCTGTGAGTGTTTGATACCAGCAACAGGAACTCTGTCAGTGTTCAATATCAGTAACAATGATCTGTGAGTGTTTGATATCAGCGACCGGTGTCTGTGAGTATTTGATTCCAGCGACAGGAACCGGTAAGTGTTCGACATCAGTGACAGTGATTGGTGAGTGTCCAAAATCAGTTCAAGAGACCTGTGTGTGTTCGATATCAGTGCCAGGTTTATTTGTTCGTTCGAAATCAGTGACAGTGATCGGTGAGTGTTGGAAATCAGTTCGAGAGACCTGTGAGTGTTCCATGTCAGTGCCAGGGATATTTGTGTGTTCGATATCAACGACAGGTGTCTGTGAGTATGCGATAACAGCAACAGGTGTCTGTGAGTGTTTGATACCAGCGACAGGAACTCTGTCTGTGTTCAATATCAGTAACAATGATCTGTGAGTGTTCGACATCTCTGACAGGAATCGGTGAGTGTTCGAAATCGGGTCGAGGGATCTGTGATACTTTGATATCAGGGACAGGGATTGGTTAGTTTTCGATATCAGTGACAGGGATCAGAAACTGTTGGATATCAGTGACAAGTATCTGTGAGTGTTCAATATCACTGACAGGGATATTGTCAGAGTTTGATATCAGTGACAGGGATCTGTCAGTGTTCGATATCAGTGACAGGGATCGGTGAGTGTGCGATATCACTGTCAGGGATTCTGTCTGTGTGTGATATCAGTGACAAGAAACTGTGAGTGTTTGATATCAGTGAGTGTTCGATATCAGTGCCAGGGATCTGTCAATGTTCGATATCAGTGACATGCATCTGTGAGTGATCGATATCTGTAATGGATCGGTGAGTGTTCGATATTAGTAACAGAGATCTGTGAATCTTCAATTCCAGTGGCAGGGATATTAGAGTGTTCGATATCAGTGACGGGGATCTTTGAGTGTTTGATATCAGTGCTAGGGATCTGTGAGTGTTCGATATCAGCGACAGGTGTCTGTGAGTGTTTGATACCAGTGACAGGAAGTCTGTTAGTGTTCGATATCAGTGACAAGGATCTGTGAGTGTTCGATATCAGTGACAAGGATCTGTGAGTGTTTGATATCACGACTGGCATTCTGTGAGTGTTCGATATCAGTGATCGGGCTCTTTCAGTGTTTGATATAACTGACAGATTGGTGAGTGTTCGAATATCAGTGAGAATGATCTGTGAGTGCTTGATATCACTGACAGGGATCTGTGAATGTTCGACATCAGTGACAGGAACCTTTGAGTGTTCAACTTCAGGGACAGTGATCGGTGAGTGTCCAAAATCAGTTCAAGAGTCCTGTGTGTGTTCGATATCAGTGCCAGGTTTATTTGTTTGTTTGAAATCAGTGACAGTGATCGGTGAGTGTTGGAAATCAGTTCGAGAGACCTGTGAGTGCTCGATGTCAGTGCCAGGGATATTTGTGTGTCCGATATCAACGACAGGTGTCTGTGAGTATTTGATACCAGCGACAGGAACTCTGTCAGTGTTCAATATCAGTAACAATGATCTGTGAGTGTTCGACATCTCTGACAGGAATCGGAGAGTGTTCGAAATCAGGTCGAGGGAATTGTGATACTTCGATATCAGAGACAGGGATTGGTTAGTTTTTGATATCAGTGACAGGGATCGGAAAGTGTTCGATATCAGTGGCAAGTATCTGTGAGGATATCACTGACAGGAATACCGACCGTGTTCGATATCAGTGATAGGGATTTGTCAGAGTTTCATATAAGTGACAGTTCGGTGAGTGTTCGATATCAGTGATAGGGCTCTGTGAATGCATGTTATCAGTGACGGGATCTGTCAGTGTTCGATATCAGTGACAAACATCTGTGAGTGTTTAATATCAGTTTCAGGGATCAGTGAGGGTTCAATATAACTGACTGGGATTCTGTCTGTGTTCGATATCAGTGACATGGAACTTGGTGTTTTCCATATCAGTGACAGGAACCGGTGAGTGTTCGATATCAGTGACAGGGATCAGTGAGTGTTCGATATCAGTGCCAGGGATCTGTCAATATTCGATATCAGTGACATGCATCTGTGAGTGATCGATATCTGTAATGGATCGGTGAGTGTTCGATATTATTGACAGAGATTTGTGAATCTTCAATTCCAGTGGCAGGGATATTAGAGTGTTCGATATCAGTGACGTGGATCTTTGACTGTTTGATATCAGTGCTAGGGATCTGTGAGTGTTCGATATCAGCGACCGGTGTCTGTGAGTGTTTGATTCCAGCGACAGGAACTCTGTCAGTGTTCAATATCAGTAACAATGATCTGTGAGTGTTCGACATCTCTGACAGGAATCGGTGAGTGTTCGAAATCGGGTCGAGGGATCTGTGATACTTTGATATCAGGAACAGGGATTGGTTAGTTTTCGATATCAGTGACAGGGATCAGAAACTGTTGGATATCAGTGACAAGTATCTGTGAGTGTTCAATATCACTGATAGGGATATTGTCAGAGTTTGATATCAGTGACAGGGATCTGTCAGTGTTCGATATCAGTGACAAGCATCTGTGAGTGTTCGATATCAGTGACAGGGATCGGTGAGTGTGCGATATCACTGTCAGGGATTCTGTCTGTGTGTGATATCAGTGACAAGGAACTGTGAGTGTTTGATATCAGTGAGTGTTCGATATCAGTGCCAGGGATCTGTCAATGTTCGATATCAGTGACATGCATCTGTGAGTGATCGATATCTGTAATGGATCGGTGAGTGTTCGATATTATTGACAGAGATTTGTGAATCTTCAATTCCAGTGGCAGGGATATTAGAGTGTTCGATATCAGTGACGTGGATCTTTGAGTGTTTGATATCAGTGCTAGGGATCTGTGAGTGTTCGATATCAGCGATAAGTGTCTGTGAGTGTTTGATACCAGTTACAGGAAGTCTGTTAGTGTTCGATATCAGTGACAAGGATCTGTGAGTGTTCGATATCAGTGACAGGGATCGGTGACTTTTGGATATCACGACAGGGATTCTGTCTGGATTCGATATGAGTGACAAGGAACTGTGAGTGTTTGATATCAGTGCTAGGGATCTGTGAGTGTTTGATATCTGCGACCGGTGTCTGTGAGTATTTGATTCCAGCGACAGGAACTCTGTCAGTTTTCAATATCAGCGACAGGGATCGGTGATTATTTGCTATCAATGACTGGGATCCGTGAGTGTTCGATGTCAGTATTAGGTATCTGTGAGTGTTTGATATCAGCGACAGTTGTCTGTGAGTGCTTGATACAAGCGACAGGAAGTCTGTCAGTTTTCGATATCAGTGACAAGGATCTGTGAGTGTTCGATATCAGTGAAAAGGATCTGTGAGTGTTCATCTTCAGTGACAGTGATCGGTGAGTGTCCAAAATCAGTTCAAGAGACCTGTGAGTGTTCGATATCAGTGCCAGGTTTATTTGTCTGTTCAAAATCAGTGACAGTGATCGGTGAGTGTTGGAAATCAGTTCGAGAGACCTGTGAGTGTTCGATGTCAGTGCCAGGGATATTTGTGTGTCCGATATCAACGACAGGTGTCTGTGAGTATGCGATAACAGCAACAGGTGTCTGTGAGTGTTTGATACCAGCGACAGGAACTCTGTCAGTGTTCAATATCAGTAACAATGATCTGTGAGTGTTCGACATCTCTGACAGGAATCGGAGAGTGTTCAAAATCAGGTCGAGGGAATTGTGATACTTCGATATCAGAGACAGGGATTGGTTAGTTTTCGATATCAGTGACAGGGATCGGAAAGTGTTCGATATCAGTGACAAGTATCTGTGAGGATATCACTGACAGGAATACCGACCGTGTTCGATATCAGTGATAGGGATTTGTCAGAGTTTCATATAAGTGACAGATCGGTGAGTGTTCGATATCAGTGATAGGGCTCTGTGAGTGCATGTTATCAGTGACGGGATCTGTCAGTGCTCGATATCATTGACAAACATCTGTGAGTGTTTAATATCAGTTTCAGGGATCAGTGAGGGTTCAATATAACTGACTGGGATTCTGTCTGTGTTCGATATCAGTGACAAGAAACTGTGTGCTTTCGATATCAGTGACAGGGATCGGTGAGTGTTGGATATCAATGACAGGGATCTGTGTGTGTTCGATCTCAGTAATGGATCTGTCAGTGTTCAATATCAGTGACATGGATCTTGGTGTTTTCCATATCAGTGACAGGAACCGGTGAGTGTTCGATATCAGTGACAGGGATCAGTGAGTGTTCGATATCAGTGCCAGGGATCTGTCAATATTCGATATCAGTGACATGCATCTGTGAGTGATCGATATCTGTAATGGATCGGTGAGTGTTCGATATTATTGACAGAGATTTGTGAATCTTCAATTCCAGTGGCAGGGATATTAGATTGTTCGATATCAGTGACGGGGATCTTTGAGTGTTTGATATCAGTGCTAGGGATCTGTGAGTGTTCGATATCAGCGACAGGTGTCTGTGTGTGTTTGATATCAGTGACAGGAAGTCCGTTAGTGTTCGATATCAGTGACAAGGATCTGTGAGTGTTCGATATCAGTGACAGGGATCGGTGACTATTGGATATCATGACAGGGATTCTGTCTGTGTTTGATATCAGTGACAAGGAACTGTGAGTGTTCGATATCAGTGACAGGGATCAGTGAGTGTTCGATATCAGTGCCAGGGATCTGTCAATGTTCGATATCAGTGACATGCATCTGTGAGTGATCGATATCTGTAATGGATCGGTGAGTGTTCGATATTATTGACAGAGATTTGTGAATCTTCAATTCCAGTGGCAGGGATATTAGAGTGTTCGATATCAGTGACGTGGATCTTTGAGTGTTTGATATCAGTGCTAGGGATCTGTGAGTGTTCGATATCAGCGATAAGTGTCTGTGAGTGTTTGATACCAGTTACAGGAAGTCAGTTAGTGTTCGATATCAGTGACAAGGATCTGTGAGTGTTCGATATCAGTGACAGGGATCGGTGACTGTTGGATATCACGACAGGGATTCTGTCTGGATTCGATATGAGTGACAAGGAACTGTGAGTGTTTGATATCAGTGCTAGGGATCTGTGAGTGTTTGATATCAGCGACCGGTGTCTGTGAGTATTTGATTCCAGCGACAGGAACCGGTAAGTGTTCGACATCAGTGACAGTGATTGGTGAGTGTCCAAAATCAGTTCAAGAGACCTGTGTGTGTTCGATATCAGTGCCAGGTTTATTTGTTCGTTCGAAATCAGTGACAGTGATCGGTGAGTGTTGGAAATCAGTTCGAGAGACCTGTGAGTGTTCCATGTCAGTGCCAGGGATATTTGTGTGTTCGATATCAACGACAGGTGTCTGTGAGTGTTTGATACCAGCGACAGGAACTCTGTCTGTGTTCAATATCAGTAACAATGATCTGTGAGTGTTCGACATCTCTGACAGGAATCGGTGAGTGTTCGAAATCGGGTCGAGGGATCTGTGATACTTTGATATCAGGGACAGGGATTGGTTAGTTTTCGATATCAGTGACAGGGATCAGAAACTGTTGGATATCAGTGACAAGTATCTGTGAGTGTTCAATATCACTGACAGGGATAATGTCAGAGTTTGATATCAGTGACAAGGATCTGTGAGTGTTCGATATCAGTGACAGGGATCAGTGACTGTTGGATATCACGACAGGGATTCTGTCTGTGTTCGATATGAGTGACAAGGAACTGTGAGTGTTTGATATCAGTGCTAGGGATCTGTGAGAGTTTGATATCAGCGACCGGTGTCTGTGAGTGTTTGATTCCAGTGACAGGAACTCTGTCAGTTTTCAATATCAGCGACAGGGATCGGTGATTGTTTGCTATCAATGACTGGGATCCGTGAGTGTTCGATGTCAGTGCCAGGGATATTTGTGTGTCCGATATCAACGACAGGTGTCTGTGAGTATGCGATAACAGCAACAGGTGTCTGTGAGTGTTGATACCAGCGACAGGAACTCTGTCAGTGTTCGATATCAGTAACAATGATCTGTGAGTGTTCGACATCTCCGACAGGAATCGGAGAGTGTTCGAAATCAGGTCAAGGGAACTGTGATATTTCGATATCAGAGACAGGGATCGGAAAGTGTTCGATATCAGTGACAAGTATCTGTGAGTGATATCACTGATAGGAATACCGACCGTGTTCGATATCAGTGATAGGGATTTGTCAGAGTTTCATATAAGTGACAGATCGGTGAGTGTTTGATATCAGTGATAGGGCTCTGTGAGTGCATGTTATCAGTGATGGAATCTGTCAGTGTTCGATATCAGTGACAAACATCTGTGAGTGTTTAATATCAGTTTCAGGGATCAGTGAGAGTTCAAAATAACTGACTGGGATTCTGTCTGTGTTCGATATCAGTGACAGGAAACTGTGTGCTTTCGATATCTGTGACAGGGATCGTCGAGTGTTGGATATCAATGACAGGGATCTGTGTGTGTTCAATCTCCGTAATGGATCTGTCAGTGTTCAATATCAGTGACATGGATCTAGGTGTTTTCCATATCAGTGACAGGAACCGGTAAGTGTTCGACATCAGTGACAGGGATCGGTCTGTGTTTGAAATCATATCGAGAGACCTGTGAGTGTTCGATATCAGTGAGAATGATCTGTAAGTACTTGATATCACTGACAGGGATCTGTAAATGTTCGACATCAGTGACAAGGACCTGTGAGTTTTCGACTTCAGTGACAGTGATTGGTGAGTGTTCAAAATGAGTTAGAGATACCTGTGAGTGTTCGATATCAGTGCCAGTGCCAGATCAGTGTTTAAAATCTGTGGGAGTTTCATATGAGCGACAGGGACCTCTGAGTGTTCGATATATGTAATGGATATGTTTGTGTTCGATATCAGTGACAGGAAGTCTGTTAGTGTTCGATATCAGTGACAAGGATCTGTGAGTGTTCGATATCAGTGACAGGGATCGGTGACTATTGGATATCACGACAGGGATTCTGTCTGTGTTTGATATCAGTGACAAGGAACTGTGAGTGTTCGACATCAGTGACAGGGACCTGTGAGTGTTCGATATCAGTGACAGGGACCTGTGAGTGTTCGGCTTCAGTGACAGTGATTGGTGAGTGTTGGAAATCAGTTAAAGAGACCTGTGAGTGTTCGATGTCAGTGCCAGGGATATTTGTGTGTCCGATATCAACGACAGGTGTCTGTGAGTATTCGATATTAGCAACAGGTGTCTGTGAGTGTTTGATACCAGCAACAGGAACTCTGTCAGTGTTCAATATCAGTAACAATGATCTGTGAGTGTTTGACATCTCTGACAGGAATCGGTGAGTGTTCGAAATTGGGTCGAGGGATCTGTGATACTTTGATATCAGGGACAGGGATTGGTTAGTTTTCGATATCAGTGACAGGGAGCAGAAACTGTTGGATATCAGTGACAAGTATCTGTGAGTGTTCAATATCACTGACAGGGATTGTTCGATGTCAGTGCCAGGGATATTTGTGTGTCCGATATCAACGACAGGTGTCTGTGAGTATGCGATAACAGCAACAGGTGTCTGTGAGTGTTGATACCAGCGACAGGAACTCTGTCAGTGTTCAATATCAGTAACAATGATCTGTGAGTGTTCGACATCTCCGACAGGAATCGGAGAGTGTTCGAAATCAGGTCAAGGGAACTGTGATATTTCGATATCAGAGACAGGGATCGGAAAGTGTTCGATATCAGTGGCAAGTATCTGTGAGGATATCACTGACAGGAATACCGACCGTGTTCGATATCAGTGATAGGGATTTGTCAGAGTTTCATATAAGTGACAGTTCGGTGAGTGTTCGATATCAGTGATCGGGCTCTGTGAATGCATGTTATCAGTGACGGGATCTGTCAGTGCTCGATATCATTGACAAACATCTGTGAGTGTTTAATATCAGTTTCAGGGATCAGTGAGGGTTCAATATAACTGACTGGGATTCTGTCTGTGTTCGATATCAGTGACAAGAAACTGTGTGCTTTCGATATCAGTGACAGGGATCGGTGAGTGTTGGATATCAATGACAGGGATCTGTGTGTGTTCGATCTCAGTAATGGATCTGTCAGTGTTCAATATCAGTGACATGGATCTTGGTGTTTTCCATATCAGTGACAGGAACCGGTGAGTGGTCGATATCAGTGACAGGGATCAGTGAGTGGTCGATATCAGTGCTAGGGATCTGTCAATATTCGATATCAGTGACATGGATCTGTGAGTGATCGATATCTGTAATGGATCGGTGAGTGTTCGATATTATTGACAGAGATTTGTGAATCTTCAATTCCAGTGGCAGGGATATTAGAGTGTTCGATATCAGTGACGTGGATCTTTGAGTGTTTGATATCAGTGCTAGGGATCTGTGAGTGTTCGATATCAGCGATAAGTGTCTGTGAGTGTTTGATACCAGTTACAGGAAGTCTGTTAGTGTTCGATATCAGTGACAAGGATCTGTGAGTGTTCGATATCAGTGACAGGGATCGGTGACTGTTGGATATCACGACAGGGATTCTGTCTGGATTCGATATGAGTGACAAGGAACTGTGAGTGTTTGATATCAGTGCTAGGGATCTGTGAGAGTTTGATATCAGCGACCGGTGTCTGTGAGTGTTTGATTCCAGTGACAGGAACTCTGTCAGTTTTCAATATCAGCGACAGGGATCGGTGATTGTTTGCTATCAATGACTGGGATCCGTGAGTGTTCGATGTCAGTGCCAGGGATATTTGTGTGTCCGATATCAACGACAGGTGTCTGTGAGTATGCGATAACAGCAACAGGTGTCTGTGAGTGTTGATACCAGCGACAGGAACTCTGTCAGTGTTCGATATCAGTAACAATGATCTGTGAGTGTTCGACATCTCCGACAGGAATCGGAGAGTGTTCGAAATCAGGTCAAGGGAACTGTGATATTTCGATATCAGAGACAGGGATCGGAAAGTGTTCGATATCAGTGACAAGTATCTGTGAGTGATATCACTGATAGGAATACCGACCGTGTTCGATATCAGTGATAGGGATTTGTCAGAGTTTCATATAAGTGACAGATCGGTGAGTGTTTGATATCAGTGATAGGGCTCTGTGAGTGCATGTTATCAGTGATGGAATCTGTCAGTGTTCGATATCAGTGACAAACATCTGTGAGTGTTTAATATCAGTTTCAGGGATCAGTGAGAGTTCAAAATAACTGACTGGGATTCTGTCTGTGTTCGATATCAGTGACAGGAAACTGTGTGCTTTCGATATCTGTGACAGGGATCGTCGAGTGTTGGATATCAATGACAGGGATCTGTGTGTGTTCAATCTCCGTAATGGATCTGTCAGTGTTCAATATCAGTGACATGGATCTAGGTGTTTTCCATATCAGTGACAGGAACCGGTAAGTGTTCGACATCAGTGACAGGGATCGGTCTGTGTTTGAAATCATATCGAGAGACCTGTGAGTGTTCGATATCAGTGAGAATGATCTGTAAGTACTTGATATCACTGACAGGGATCTGTAAATGTTCGACATCAGTGACAAGGACCTGTGAGTTTTCGACTTCAGTGACAGTGATTGGTGAGTGTTCAAAATGAGTTAGAGATACCTGTGAGTGTTCGATATCAGTGCCAGTGCCAGATCAGTGTTTAAAATCTGTGGGAGTTTCATATGAGCGACAGGGACCTCTGAGTGTTCGATATATGTAATGGATATGTGCGTGTTTGACATCAGTGACAGGGACCTGTGAGTGTTCGACTTCAGTGACAGTGATTGGTGAGTGTTGGAAATCAGTTAAAGAGACCTGTGAGTGTTCGATGTCAGTGCCAGGGATATTTGTGTGTTCTATATCAGCGACAGGTGTCTGTGAGTATTCGATATAAGCAACAGGTGTCTGTGAGTGTTTGATACCAGCAACAGGAACTCTGTCAGTGTTCAATATCAGTAACAATGATCTGTGAGTGTTCGACATCTCTGACAGGAATCGGTGAGTGTTCGAAATCGGGTCGAGGGATCTGTGATACTTTGATATCAGGGACAGGGATTGGTTAGTTTTCGATATCAGTGACAGGGATCAGAAACTGTTGGATATCAGTGACAAGTATCTGTGAGTGTTCAATATCACTGACAGGGATATTGTCAGAGTTTGATATCAGTGATAGGGATCTGTCAGAGTTTGATATAAGTGACAGATCGGTGAGTGTTAGATATCAATGAGAGGGCTCTGTGAATGCATGATATCAGTGACAGGGATCTGTCAGTGTTCGATATCAGTGACAAGCATCTGTGAGTGTTCGATATCAGTGACAGGGATCGGTGAGTGTGCGATATCACTGTCAGGGATTCTGTCTGTGTGTGATATCAGTGACCAGGAACTGTGAGTGTTTGATATCAGTGAGTGTTCGATATCAGTGCCAGGGATCTGTCAATGTTCGAAATCAGTGACATGCATCTGTGAGTGATTGATATCTGTAATGGATCGGTGAGTGTTCGATATTATTGACAGAGATCTGTGAATATTCAATTCCAGTGGCAGGGATATTAGAGTGTTCGATATCAGTGACGGGGATCTTTGAGTGTTTGATATCAGCGACAAGGATCTGTGAGTGTTCGATATCAGCGACAGGAAGTCTGTTAGTGTTCGATATCAGTGACAGGAAGTCTGTTAGTGTTCGATATCAGTGACAAGGATCTGTGAGTGTTCGATATCAGTGACAGGGATCGGTGACTATTGGATATCACGACAGGGATTCTGTCTGTGTTTGATATCAGTGACAAGGAACTGTGAGTGTTCGATATCAGTGACAGGGACCTGTGAGTGTTCGATATCAGTGACAGGGACCTGTGAGTGTTCGGCTTCAGTGACAGTGATTGGTGAGTGTTGGAAATCAGTTAAAGAGACCTGTGAGTGTTCGATGTCAGTGCCAGGGATATTTGTGTGTCCGATATCAACGACAGGTGTCTGTGAGTATTCGATATTAGCAACAGGTGTCTGTGAGTGTTTGATACCAGCAACAGGAACTCTGTCAGTGTTCAATATCAGTAACAATGATCTGTGAGTGTTTGACATCTCTGACAGGAATCGGTGAGTGTTCGAAATTGGGTCGAGGGATCTGTGATACTTTGATATCAGGGACAGGGATTGGTTAGTTTTCGATATCAGTGACAGGGAGCAGAAACTGTTGGATATCAGTGACAAGTATCTGTGAGTGTTCAATATCACTGACAGGGATTGTTCGATGTCAGTGCCAGGGATATTTGTGTGTCCGATATCAACGACAGGTGTCTGTGAGTATGCGATAACAGCAACAGGTGTCTGTGAGTGTTGATACCAGCGACAGGAACTCTGTCAGTGTTCAATATCAGTAACAATGATCTGTGAGTGTTCGACATCTCCGACAGGAATCGGAGAGTGTTCGAAATCAGGTCAAGGGAACTGTGATATTTCGATATCAGAGACAGGGATCGGAAAGTGTTCGATATCAGTGGCAAGTATCTGTGAGGATATCACTGACAGGAATACCGACCGTGTTCGATATCAGTGATAGGGATTTGTCAGAGTTTCATATAAGTGACAGTTCGGTGAGTGTTCGATATCAGTGATCGGGCTCTGTGAATGCATGTTATCAGTGACGGGATCTGTCAGTGCTCGATATCATTGACAAACATCTGTGAGTGTTTAATATCAGTTTCAGGGATCAGTGAGGGTTCAATATAACTGACTGGGATTCTGTCTGTGTTCGATATCAGTGACAAGAAACTGTGTGCTTTCGATATCAGTGACAGGGATCGGTGAGTGTTGGATATCAATGACAGGGATCTGTGTGTGTTCGATCTCAGTAATGGATCTGTCAGTGTTCAATATCAGTGACATGGATCTTGGTGTTTTCCATATCAGTGACAGGAACCGGTGAGTGGTCGATATCAGTGACAGGGATCAGTGAGTGGTCGATATCAGTGCTAGGGATCTGTCAATATTCGATATCAGTGACATGGATCTGTGAGTGATCGATATCTGTAATGGATCGGTGAGTGTTCGATATTATTGACAGAGATTTGTGAATCTTCAATTCCAGTGGCAGGGATATTAGAGTGTTCGATATCAGTGACGTGGATCTTTGAGTGTTTGATATCAGTGCTAGGGATCTGTGAGTGTTCGATATCAGCGATAAGTGTCTGTGAGTGTTTGATACCAGTTACAGGAAGTCAGTTAGTGTTCGATATCAGTGACAAGGATCTGTGAGTGTTCGATATCAGTGACAGGGATCGGTGACTGTTGGATATCACGACAGGGATTCTGTCTGGATTCGATATGAGTGACAAGGAACTGTGAGTGTTTGATATCAGTGCTAGGGATCTGTGAGTGTTTGATATCAGTGCTAGGGATCTGTGAGTGTTTGATATCAGCGACCGGTGTCTGTGAGTATTTGATTCCAGCGACAGGAACCGGTAAGTGTTCGACATCAGTGACAGTGATTGGTGAGTGTCCAAAATCAGTTCAAGAGACCTGTGTGTGTTCGATATCAGTGCCAGGTTTATTTGTTCGTTCGAAATCAGTGACAGTGATCGGTGAGTGTTGGAAATCAGTTCGAGAGACCTGTGAGTGTTCCATGTCAGTGCCAGGGATATTTGTGTGTTCGATATCAACGACAGGTGTCTGTGAGTATGCGATAACAGCAACAGGTGTCTGTGAGTGTTTGATACCAGCGACAGGAACTCTGTCTGTGTTCAATATCAGTAACAATGATCTGTGAGTGTTCGACATCTCTGACAGGAATCGGTGAGTGTTCGAAATCGGGTCGAGGGATCTGTGATACTTTGATATCAGGGACAGGGATTGGTTAGTTTTCGATATCAGTGACAGGGATCAGAAACTGTTGGATATCAGTGACAAGTATCTGTGAATGTTCAATATCACTGACAGGGATATTGTCAGAGTTTGATATCAGTGACAAGGATCTGTGAGTGTTCGATATCAGTGACAGGGATCAGTGACTGTTGGATATCACGACAGGGATTCTGTCTGTGTTCGATATGAGTGACAAGGAACTGTGAGTGTTTGATATCAGTGCTAGGGATCTGTGAGAGTTTGATATCAGCGACCGGTGTCTGTGAGTGTTTGATTCCAGTGACAGGAACTCTGTCAGTTTTCAATATCAGCGACAGGGATCGGTGATTGTTTGCTATCAATGACTGGGATCCGTGAGTGTTCGATGTCAGTGCCAGGGATATTTGTGTGTCCGATATCAACGACAGGTGTCTGTGAGTATGCGATAACAGCAACAGGTGTCTGTGAGTGTTGATACCAGCGACAGGAACTCTGTCAGTGTTCAATATCAGTAACAATGATCTGTGAGTGTTCGACATCTCCGACAGGAATCGGAGAGTGTTCGAAATCAGGTCAAGGGAACTGTGATATTTCGATATCAGAGACAGGGATCGGAAAGTGTTCGATATCAGTGACAAGTATCTGTGAGTGATATCACTGATAGGAATACCGACCGTGTTCGATATCAGTGATAGGGATTTGTCAGAGTTTCATATAAGTGACAGATCGGTGAGTGTTTGATATCAGTGATAGGGCTCTGTGAGTGCATGTTATCAGTGATGGAATCTGTCAGTGTTCGATATCAGTGACAAACATCTGTGAGTGTTTAATATCAGTTTCAGGGATCAGTGAGAGTTCAAAATAACTGACTGGGATTCTGTCTGTGTTCGATATCAGTGACAGGAAACTGTGTGCTTTCGATATCTGTGACAGGGATCGTCGAGTGTTGGATATCAATGACAGGGATCTGTGTGCGTTCAATCTCCGTAATGGATCTGTCAGTGTTCAATATCAGTGACATGGATCTAGGTGTTTTCCATATCAGTGACAGGAACCGGTAAGTGTTCGACATCAGTGACAGGGATCGGTCTGTGTTTGAAATCATATCGAGAGACCTGTGAGTGTTCGATATCAGTGAGAATGATCTGTAAGTACTTGATATCACTGACAGGGATCTGTAAATGTTCGACATCAGTGACAAGGACCTGTGAGTTTTCGACTTCAGTGACAGTGATTGGTGAGTGTTCAAAATGAGTTAGAGATACCTGTGAGTGTTCGATATCAGTGCCAGTGCCAGATCAGTGTTTAAAATCTGTGGGAGTTTCATATGAGCGACAGGGACCTCTGAGTGTTCGATATATGTAATGGATATGTGCGTGTTTGACATCAGTGACAGGGACCTGTGAGTGTTCGACTTCAGTGACAGTGATTGGTGAGTGTTGGAAATCAGTTAAAGAGACCTGTGAGTGTTCGATGTCAGTGCCAGGGATATTTGTGTGTTCTATATCAGCGACAGGTGTCTGTGAGTATTCGATATAAGCAACAGGTGTCTGTGAGTGTTTGATACCAGCAACAGGAACTCTGTCAGTGTTCAATATCAGTAACAATGATCTGTGAGTGTTCGACATCTCTGACAGGAATCGGTGAGTGTTCGAAATCGGGTCGAGGGATCTGTGATACTTTGATATCAGGGACAGGGATTGGTTAGTTTTCGATATCAGTGACAGGGATCAGAAACTGTTGGATATCAGTGACAAGTATCTGTGAGTGTTCAATATCACTGACAGGGATATTGTCAGAGTTTGATATCAGTGATAGGGATCTGTCAGAGTTTGATATAAGTGACAGATCGGTGAGTGTTAGATATCAATGAGAGGGCTCTGTGAATGCATGATATCAGTGACAGGGATCTGTCAGTGTTCGATATCAGTGACAAGCATCTGTGAGTGTTCGATATCAGTGACAGGGATCGGTGAGTGTGCGATATCACTGTCAGGGATTCTGTCTGTGTGTGATATCAGTGACCAGGAACTGTGAGTGTTTGATATCAGTGAGTGTTCGATATCAGTGCCAGGGATCTGTCAATGTTCGAAATCAGTGACATGCATCTGTGAGTGATCGATATCTGTAATGGATCGGTGAGTGTTCGATATTATTGACAGAGATCTGTGAATATTCAATTCCAGTGGCAGGGATATTAGATTGTTCGATATCAGTGACGGGGATCTTTGAGTGTTTGATATCAGTGACAAGGGATCTGTGAGTGTTCGATATCAGCGACAGGTGTCTGTGAGTGTTTGATACCAGTGACAGGAAGTCTGTTAGTGTTCGATATCAGTGACAAGGATCTGTGAGTGTTCGATATCAGTGACAGGGATCGGTGACTATTGGATATCACGACAGGGATTCTGTCTGTGTTTGATATCAGTGACAAGGAACTGTGAGTGTTCGATATCAGTGACAGGGATCAGTGAGTGTTCGATATCAGTGCCAGGGATCTGTCAATGTTCGAAATCAGTGACATGCATCTGTGAGTGATCGATATCTGTAATGGATCGGTGAGTGTTCGATATTATTGACAGAGATCTGTGAATATTCAATTCCAGTGGCAGGGATATTAGATTGTTCGATATCAGTGACCGGGATCTTTGAGTGTTTGATATCAGTGACAAGGGATCTGTGAGTGTTTGATACCAGTGACAGGAAGTCTGTTAGTGTTCGATATCAGTGACAAGGATCTGTGAGTGTTCGATATCAGTGACAGGGATCGGTGACTATTGGATATCACGACAGGGATTCTGTCTGTGTTCGATATCAGTGACAAGGAACTGTGAGTGTTCGATATCAGTGACAGGGATCAGTGAGTGTTCGATATCAGTGCCAGGGATCTGTCAATGTTCGATATCAGTGACATGCATCTGTGAGTGATCGATATCTGTAATGGATCGGTGAGTGTTCGATATTATTGACAGAGATCTGTGAATCTTCAATTCCAGGGGCAGGGATATTAGAGTGTTCGATATCAGTGACGGGGATCTTTGAGTGTTTGATATCAGTGCTAGGGATCTGTGAGTGTTCAATATCAGCGACAGGTGTCTGTGAGTGTTTGATACCAGTGACAGGAAGTCTGTTAGTGTTCGATATCAGTGACAAGGATCTGTGAGTGTTTGATAACACGACAGGCATTCTGTGAGTGTTCGATATCAGTGATCGGGCTTTTTCAGTGTTTGATATAACTGACAGATTGGTGAGTGTTCGAATATCAGTGAGAATGATCTGTGAGTGCTTGATATCACTGACAAGGATCTGTGTGTGTTCGATATCAGTGCCAGGTTTATTTGTTCGTTCGAAATCAGTGACAGTGATCGGTGAGTGTTGGAAATCAGTTCAAGAGACCTGTGAGTGTTCGATGTCAGTGCCAGGGATATTTGTGTGTCCGATATCAACGACAGGTGTCTGTGAGTATGCGATAACAGCAACAGGTGTCTGTGAGTGTTGATACCAGCGACAGGAACTCTGTCAGTGTTCAATATCAGTAACAATGATCTGTGAGTGTTCGACATCTCTGACAGGAATCGGAGAGTGTTCAAAATCAGGTCGAGGGAATTGTGATACTTCGATATCAGAGACAGGGATTGGTTAGTTTTCGATATCAGTGACAGGGATCGGAAAGTGTTCGATATCAGTGACAAGTATCTGTGAGGATATCACTGACAGGAATACCGACCGTGTTCGATATCAGTGATAGGGATTTGTCAGAGTTTCATATAAGTGACAGATCGGTGAGTGTTCGATATCAGTGATAGGGCTCTGTGAGTGCATGTTATCAGTGATGGGATCTGTCAGTGCTCGATATCATTGACAAACATCTGTGAGTGTTTAATATCAGTTTCAGGGATCAGTGAGGGTTCAATATAACTGACTGGGATTCTGTCTGTGTTCGATATCAGTGACAAGAAACTGTGTGCTTTCGATATCAGTGACAGGGATCGGTGAGTGTTGGATATCAATGACAGGGATCTGTGTGTGTTCGATCTCAGTAATGGATCTGTCAGTGTTCAATATCAGTGACATGCATCTGTGAGTGATCGATATCTGTAATGGATCGGTGAGTGTTCGATATTATTGTCAGAGATCTGTGAATCTTCAATTCCAGTAGCAGGGATATTAGAGTGTTCGATATCAGTGAAGGGGATCTTTGAGTGTTTGATATCAGTGCTAGGGATCTGTGAGTATTCGATATCAGCAACAGGTGTCTGTGAGTGTTTGATACCAGCAACAGGAACTCTGTCAGTGTTCAATATCAGTAACAATGATCTGTGAGTGTTCGACATCTCTGACAGGAATCAGTGAATGTTCGAAATCGGGTCGAGGGATCTGTGATACATCGATATCAGGGACAGGGATTGGTTAGTTTTCGATATCGGTGACAGGGATCAGAAACTGTTGGATATCAGTGAAATTATCTGTGAGTTTTCAATATCACTGACAGGGATACTGTCAGAGTTTGATATCAGTGATAGGGATCTATCAGAATTTGATATATGTGACAGATCGGTGAGTGTTCGATATCAATGAGAGGGCTCTGTGAATGCATGATATCAGTGACAGGGATCTGTCAGTGTTCGATATCTGTGACAAGCATCTGTGAGTGTTCGATATCAGAGACAAGCATCTGTGAGGGTTCGATATCAGTGACAGGGATCGGTGAGTGTGCGTTATCACTGTCAGGGATGCTGTCTGTGTTTGATATCAGTGACAAGGAACTGTGAGTGTTCGATATCACTGACAGGGATCTGTGAGGGTTTGATATCAGTGCCAGGGATCTGTCAATGTTCGATATCAGTGACAAGCATCTGTGAGTGTTCGATATCAGTGACAGGGATCGGTGAGTGTGCAATATCACTGTCAGGGATTCTGTCTGTGTTTGATATCAGTGACAAGGAACTGTGAGTGTTCGATATCAGTGACAGGGATCTGTGAGTGTTCGATATCAGTGCCAGGGATCTGTCAATGTTCGATATCAGTGACATGCATCTGTGAGTGATCGATATCTGTAATGGATCGGTGAGTGTTCGATATTATTGACAGAGATCTGTGAATCTTCAATTCCAGTGGCAGGGATATTAGAGTGTTCGATATCAGTGACGGGGATCTTTGAGTGTTTGATATCAGTGCTAGGGATCTGTGAGTGTTCGATATCAGCGACAGGGGTCTGTGAGTGTTTGATTCCAGTGACAGGAAGTCTGTTAGTGTTCGATATCAGTGACAAGGATCTGTCAGTGTTCGATATCAGTGACAGGGATCGGTGACTGTTGGATATCACGACAGGGATTCTGCGTGTGTTCGATATCAGTGACAAGGAACTGTGAGTGTTTGATATCAGTGCTAGGGATCTGTGAGTGTTTGATTCCAGCGACAGGAACTCTGTCAGTTTTCAGTATCAGCGACAGGGATCGGTGATTGTTTGCTATCAGTGACAAGGATCTGTCAGTGTTCGATATCAGTGATCGGGCTCTTTCAGTGTTTGATATAACTGACAGATTGGTGAGTGTTCGAATATCAGTGAGAATGATCTGTGAGTGCTTGATATCAGTGACAGGGACCTGTGAATGTTCAACTTCAGTGACAGGGACCTGTGAATGTTCAACTTCAGTGACAGTGATTGGTGAGTGTCCAAAATCAGTTCAAGAGACCTGTGAGTGTTCGATGTCAGTGCCAGGGATATTTGTGTGTCCGATATCAACGACAGGTGTCTGTGAGTATGCGATAACAGCAACAGGTGGCTGTGAGTGTTTGATACCAGCGACAGGAACTCTATCAGTGTTCAATATCAGTAACAATGATCTGTGTGTGTTCGACATCTCTGACAGGAATCGGAGAGTGATCGAAATCAGGTCGAGGGAACTGTGATACTTCGATATAAGAGACAGGGATTGGTTAGTTTTTGATATCAGTGACAGTGATCGGAAAGTGTTCGATATCAGTGACAAGTATCTGTGAGTGATATCACTGACAGGAATACCGACCGTGTTCGATATCAGTGATAGGGATTTGTCAGAGTTTCATATAAGTGACAGATCGGTGAGTGTTCGATATCAATGAGAGGGCTCTGTGAATGCATGATATCAGTGACAGGGATCTGTCAGTGTTCGATATCTGAGACCAGCATCTGTGAGTGTTCGATATCAGAGACAAGCATCTGTGAGTGTTCGATATCAGTGACAGGGATCGGTGAGTGTGCAATATCACTGTCAGGGATTCTGTCTGTGTTTGATATCAGTGACAAGGAACTGTGAGTGTTCGATATCAGTGACATGCATCTGTGAGTGATCGATATCAGTAATGGATCGGTGAGTGTTCGATATTATTGACAGAGATCTGTGAATCTTCAATTCCAGTGGCAGGGATATTAGAGTGTTCGATATCAGTGACGGGGATCTTTGAGTGTTTGATATCAGTGCTAGGGATCTGTGAGTGTTTGATATCAGCGACAGGGGTCTGTGAGTGTTTGATTCCAGTGACAGGAATTCTGTTAGTGTTTGATATCAGTGACAAGGATCTGTCAGTGTTCGATATCAGTGACAGGGATCGGTGACTGTTGGATATCACGACAGGGATTCTGCCTGTGTTTGATATCAGTGACAGGGATCTGTGAGTGTTCGATATCAGTGCCAGGGATCTGTCAATGTTCGATATCAGTGACATGCATCTGTGAGTGATCGATATCAGTAATGGATCGGTGAGTGTTCGATATTATTGACAGAGATCTGTGAATCTTCAATTCCAGTGGCAGGGATATTAGAGTGTTCGATATCAGTGACGGGGATCTTTGAGTGTTTGATATCAGTGCTAGGGATCTGTGAGTGTTCGATATCAGCGACAGGAGTCTGTGAGTGTTTGATTCCAGCGACAGGAACTCTGTCAGTTTTTACAGTATCAGCGACAGGGATCGGTGATTGTTTGCTATCACTGACAGGGATACTGTCCGTGTTCGATATCAGTGATAGGGATTTGTCAGAGTTCGATACCAGTATTGGATCTGTGAGTGTTTGATATCAGTGCTAGGGATCTGTGAGTGTTTGATTCCAGCGACAGGAACTCTGTCAGTTTTCAATATCAGCGACAGGGATCGGTGATTGTTTGCTATCAATGACAGGGATGCGTGAGTGTTCGATGTCAGTGCTAGGTATCTGTGAGTGTTTGATATCAGCGACAGTTGTCTGTGAGTGCTTGATACAAGTGACAGGAAGTCTGTCAGTTTTCGATATCAGTGACAAGGATCTGTGAGTGTTCGATATCAGTGACAGGGATCGGTGACTGTTGGATATCACGACAGGGATTCTGCCTGTGTTCGATATCAGTGACAAGGAACTGTGAGTATGCGATAACAGCAACAGGTGTCTGTGAGTGTTTGATACCAGCGACAGGAACTCTGTCAGTGTTCAATATCAGTAACAATGATCTGTGAGTTTTGGACATCTCTGACTGGAATCGGAGAGTGTTCGAAATCAGGTCGAGGGAACTGTGATACTTCGATATCAGAGCCAGGGATTGGTTAGTTTTCCATATCAGTGACAGGGATCGGAAAGTGTTCGATATCAGTGACAAGTATCTGTGAGTGATATCACTGACAGGAATACCGACCGTGTTCGATATCAGTGATAGCGATTTGTCAGAGTTTCATGTAAGTGACAGATCGGTGAGTGTTTGATATCAGTGATAGGGATATTTCTGTGTCCGATTTCAACGACAGGTGTCTGTGAGTATGCGATAACAGCAACAGGTGTCTGTGAGTGTTTGATACCAGCGACAGGAACTCTGTCAGTGTTCAATATCAGTAACAATGATCTGTGAGTGTTCGACATCACTGACAAGAATCGGTGAGTGTTCGAAATCGGGTCGAGGGATCTGTGATACTTTGATATCAGGGACAGGGATTGGTTAGTTTTCGATATTGGTGACAGGGATCAGAAACTGTTGGATATCAGTGACAAGTATCTGTGAGTGTTCAATATCTCTGACAGGGATACTGTCAGAGTTTGATATCAGTGATAGGGATTTGTCAGAGTTTGATATAAGTGACAGATCGGTGAGTGTTCGATATCAGTGACAAGCATCTGTGAGTGTTCGATATCAGAGACAAGCATCTGTGAGGGTTCGATATCAGTGACAGGGATCGGTGAGTGTGCGTTATCACTGTCAGGGATGCTGTCTGTGTTTGATATCAGTGACAAGGAACTGTGAGTGTTCGATATCACTGACAGGGATCTGTGAGGGTTTGATATCAGTGCCAGGGATCTGTCAATGTTCGATATCAGTGACAAGCATCTGTGAGTGTTCGATATCAGTGACAGGGATCGGTGAGTGTGCAATATCACTGTCAGGGATTCTGTCTGTGTTTGATATCAGTGACAAGGAACTGTGAGTGTTCGATATCAGTGACAGGGATCTGTGAGTGTTCGATATCAGTGCCAGGGATCTGTCAATGTTCGATATCAGTGACATGCATCTGTGAGTGATCGATATCTGTAATGGATCGGTGAGTGTTCGATATTATTGACAGAGATCTGTGAATCTTCAATTCCAGTGGCAGGGATATTAGAGTGTTCGATATCAGTGACGGGGATCTTTGAGTGTTTGATATCAGTGCTAGGGATCTGTGAGTGTTCGATATCAGCGACAGGGGTCTGTGAGTGTTTGATTCCAGTGACAGGAAGTCTGTTAGTGTTCGATATCAGTGACAAGGATCTGTCAGTGTTCGATATCAGTGACAGGGATCGGTGACTGTTGGATATCACGACAGGGATTCTGCGTGTGTTCGATATCAGTGACAAGGAACTGTGAGTGTTTGATATCAGTGCTAGGGATCTGTGAGTGTTTGATTCCAGCGACAGGAACTCTGTCAGTTTTCAGTATCAGCGACAGGGATCGGTGATTGTTTGCTATCAGTGACAAGGATCTGTCAGTGTTCGATATCAGTGATCGGGCTCTTTCAGTGTTTGATATAACTGACAGATTGGTGAGTGTTCGAATATCAGTGAGAATGATCTGTGAGTGCTTGATATCAGTGACAGGGACCTGTGAATGTTCAACTTCAGTGACAGGGACCTGTGAATGTTCAACTTCAGTGACAGTGATTGGTGAGTGTCCAAAATCAGTTCAAGAGACCTGTGAGTGTTCGATGTCAGTGCCAGGGATATTTGTGTGTCCGATATCAACGACAGGTGTCTGTGAGTATGCGATAACAGCAACAGGTGGCTGTGAGTGTTTGATACCAGCGACAGGAACTCTATCAGTGTTCAATATCAGTAACAATGATCTGTGTGTGTTCGACATCTCTGACAGGAATCGGAGAGTGATCGAAATCAGGTCGAGGGAACTGTGATACTTCGATATAAGAGACAGGGATTGGTTAGTTTTTGATATCAGTGACAGTGATCGGAAAGTGTTCGATATCAGTGACAAGTATCTGTGAGTGATATCACTGACAGGAATACCGACCGTGTTCGATATCAGTGATAGGGATTTGTCAGAGTTTCATATAAGTGACAGATCGGTGAGTGTTCGATATCAATGAGAGGGCTCTGTGAATGCATGATATCAGTGACAGGGATCTGTCAGTGTTCGATATCTGAGACCAGCATCTGTGAGTGTTCGATATCAGAGACAAGCATCTGTGAGTGTTCGATATCAGTGACAGGGATCGGTGAGTGTGCAATATCACTGTCAGGGATTCTGTCTGTGTTTGATATCAGTGACAAGGAACTGTGAGTGTTCGATATCAGTGACATGCATCTGTGAGTGATCGATATCAGTAATGGATCGGTGAGTGTTCGATATTATTGACAGAGATCTGTGAATCTTCAATTCCAGTGGCAGGGATATTAGAGTGTTCGATATCAGTGACGGGGATCTTTGAGTGTTTGATATCAGTGCTAGGGATCTGTGAGTGTTTGATATCAGCGACAGGGGTCTGTGAGTGTTTGATTCCAGTGACAGGAATTCTGTTAGTGTTTGATATCAGTGACAAGGATCTGTCAGTGTTCGATATCAGTGACAGGGATCGGTGACTGTTGGATATCACGACAGGGATTCTGCCTGTGTTTGATATCAGTGACAGGGATCTGTGAGTGTTCGATATCAGTGCCAGGGATCTGTCAATGTTCGATATCAGTGACATGCATCTGTGAGTGATCGATATCAGTAATGGATCGGTGAGTGTTCGATATTATTGACAGAGATCTGTGAATCTTCAATTCCAGTGGCAGGGATATTAGAGTGTTCGATATCAGTGACGGGGATCTTTGAGTGTTTGATATCAGTGCTAGGGATCTGTGAGTGTTCGATATCAGCGACAGGAGTCTGTGAGTGTTTGATTCCAGCGACAGGAACTCTGTCAGTTTTTACAGTATCAGCGACAGGGATCGGTGATTGTTTGCTATCACTGACAGGGATACTGTCCGTGTTCGATATCAGTGATAGGGATTTGTCAGAGTTCGATACCAGTATTGGATCTGTGAGTGTTTGATATCAGTGCTAGGGATCTGTGAGTGTTTGATTCCAGCGACAGGAACTCTGTCAGTTTTCAATATCAGCGACAGGGATCGGTGATTGTTTGCTATCAATGACAGGGATGCGTGAGTGTTCGATGTCAGTGCTAGGTATCTGTGAGTGTTTGATATCAGCGACAGTTGTCTGTGAGTGCTTGATACAAGTGACAGGAAGTCTGTCAGTTTTCGATATCAGTGACAAGGATCTGTGAGTGTTCGATATCAGTGACAGGGATCGGTGACTGTTGGATATCACGACAGGGATTCTGCCTGTGTTCGATATCAGTGACAAGGAACTGTGAGTATGCGATAACAGCAACAGGTGTCTGTGAGTGTTTGATACCAGCGACAGGAACTCTGTCAGTGTTCAATATCAGTAACAATGATCTGTGAGTTTTGGACATCTCTGACTGGAATCGGAGAGTGTTCGAAATCAGGTCGAGGGAACTGTGATACTTCGATATCAGAGCCAGGGATTGGTTAGTTTTCCATATCAGTGACAGGGATCGGAAAGTGTTCGATATCAGTGACAAGTATCTGTGAGTGATATCACTGACAGGAATACCGACCGTGTTCGATATCAGTGATAGCGATTTGTCAGAGTTTCATGTAAGTGACAGATCGGTGAGTGTTTGATATCAGTGATAGGGATATTTCTGTGTCCGATTTCAACGACAGGTGTCTGTGAGTATGCGATAACAGCAACAGGTGTCTGTGAGTGTTTGATACCAGCGACAGGAACTCTGTCAGTGTTCAATATCAGTAACAATGATCTGTGAGTGTTCGACATCACTGACAAGAATCGGTGAGTGTTCGAAATCGGGTCGAGGGATCTGTGATACTTTGATATCAGGGACAGGGATTGGTTAGTTTTCGATATTGGTGACAGGGATCAGAAACTGTTGGATATCAGTGACAAGTATCTGTGAGTGTTCAATATCTCTGACAGGGATACTGTCAGAGTTTGATATCAGTGATAGGGATTTGTCAGAGTTTGATATAAGTGACAGATCGGTGAGTGTTCGATATCAGTGACAAGCATCTGTGAGTGTTCGATATCAGTGACAGGGATCGGTGAGTGTGCGTTATCACTGTCAGGGATTCTGTCTGTGTTTGATATCAGTGACAAGGAACTGTGAGTGTTCGATATCAGTGACAGGGATCTGTGAGTGTTCGATATCAGTGCCAGGGATCTGTCAATGTTCGATATCAGTGACAAGCATCTGTGAGTGTTCGCTATCAGTGACAGGGATCGGAGAGTGTGCAATATGACTGTCAGGGATTCTGTCTGTGTTTGATATCAGTGACAAGGAACTGTGAGTGTTCGATATCAGTGACAGGGATCTGTGAGTGTTCGATATCAGTGCCAGGGATCTGTCAATGTTCGATATCAGTTATATGCATCTGTGAGTGATCGATATCTGTAATGGATTGGTGAGTGTTCGATATTATTGACAGAGATCTGTGAATCTTCAATTCCAGTGGCAGGGATATTAGAGTGTTTGATATCAGTGACGGGGATCTTTGAGTGTTTCACATCAGTGCTGGGGATCTGTGAGTGTTCGATATAAGCGACAGGTGTCTGTGAGTGTTAGATTCCACTGACAGGAAGTCTGTTAGTGTTCGATATCAGTGACAGGGATCGGTGACTGTTGGATATCACGACAGGGATTCTGCCTGTGTTCGATATCAGTTTCAAGGAACTGTGAGTGTTTGATATCAGTGCTAGGGATCTGTGAGTGTTTGATTCCAGCGACAGGAACTCTGTCAGTTTTCAGTATCAGCGACAGGGATCGGTGATTGTTTGCTATCAATGACAGGGATGCGTGAGTGTTCGATGTCAGTGCTAGGTATCTGTGAGTGTTTGATATCAGTGACAGGGATCGGTGAGTGTGCGATATCACTGTCAGGGATTCTGTCTGTGTGTGATATCAGTGACAAGGAACTGTGAGTGTTTGATATCAGTGAGTGTTCGATATCAGTGCCAGGGATCTGTCAATGTTCGATATCAGTGACAGGGATCTGTGAGTTTTCAACTTCAGTGACAGAGATCGGTGAGTGTCCAAAATCAGTTCAAGAGACCTGTGAGTGTTCGATATCAGTGCCAGGTTTATTTGTCTGTTCAAAATCAGTGACAGTGATCGGTGAGTGTTGGAAATCAGTTCGAGAGACCTGTGAGTGTTCGATGTCAGTGCCAGGGATATTTGTGTTTCCGATATCAACGACAGGTGTCTGTGAGTATGCGATAACAGCAACAGGTGTCTGTGAGTGTTTGATACCAGCGACAGGAACTCTGTCAGTGTTCAATATCAGTAACAATGATCTGTGAGTTTTGGACATCTCTGACTGGAATCGGAGAGTGTTCGAAATCAGGTCGAGGGAACTGTGATACTTCGATATCAGAGACAGGGATTGGTTAGTTTTTGATATCAGTGACAGGGATCGGAAAGTGTTCGATATCAGTGACAAGTATCTGTGAGTGATATCACTGACAGGAATACCGACCGTGTTCGATATCAGTGATAGGGATTTGTCAGAGTTTCATATAAGTGACAGATCGGTGAGTGTTTGATATCAGTGATAGGGCTCTGTGAGTGCATGTTGTCAGTGATGGAATCTGTCAGTGTTCGATATCAGTGACAAACATCTGTGAGTGTTTAATATCAGTTTCAGGGATCAGTGAGGGTTCAATATAACTGACTGGGATTCTGTCTGTGTTCGATATCAGTGACAAGAAACTGTGTGCTTTCGATATCAGTGACATGGATCTAGGTGTTTTCCATATCAGTGACAGGAACCGGTGAGTGTTCGACATCAGTGACAGGGATCGGTCTGTGTTTGAAATCATATCGGGAGACCTGTGAGTGTTCGATATCAGTGAGAATGATCTGTGAGTACTTGATATCACTGACAGGGATCTGTAAATGTTCGACATCAGTGACAGGGACCTGTGAGTTTTCGACTTCAGTGACAGTGATTGGTGAGTGTTCAAAATCAGTTAGAGATACCTGTGAGTGTTCGATATCAGTGCCAGTGCCAGATCAGTGTTTAAAATCTGTGGGAGTTTGATATGAGCGACAGGGACCTCTGAGTGTTCGATATGTGTAATGGATAGGTGCGTGTTCGACATCAGTGACAGGGACCTGTGAGTGTTCGACTTCAGTGACAGTGATTGGTGAGTGTTGGAAATCAGTTAAAGAGACCTGTGAGTGTTCGATGTCAGTGCCAGGGATATTTGTGTGTTCTATATCAGCGACAGGTGTCTGTGAGTATTAGATATCAGCAACAGGTGTCTGTGAGTGTTTGATACCAGTGACAGGAACACTGTCAGTGTTCAATATCAGTAACAATGATCTGTGAGCTTTCGACATCTCTGACAGGAATCGGTGAGTGTTCGAAATCGGGTCGAGGGATCTGTGATACTTTGATATCAGGGACAGGGATTGGTTAGTTTTCGATATCAGTGACAGGGATCAGAAACTGTTGGATATCAGTGACAAGTATCTGTGAATGTTCAATATCACTGACAGGGATACTGTCAGTGTTCGATATCAGTGACAAACATCTGTGAGTGTTTAATATCAGTTTCAGGGATCAGTGAGAGTTCAAAATAACTGACTGGGATTCTGTCTGTGTTCGATATCAGTGACAAGAAACTGTGTGCTTTCGATATCAGTGACAGGGATCGGCGAGTGTTGGATATCAATGACAGGGATCTGTGTGTTTTCGATCTCCGTAATGGATCTGTCCGTGTTCAATATCAGTGACATGGATCTAGGTGTTTTCCATATCAGTGACAGGAACCGGTAAGTGTTCGACATCAGTGACAGGGATCGGTCTGTGTTTGAAATCATATCGAGAGATCTGTGAGTGTTTGATATCAGTGACAGGGATCAGTGAGTGTTCGATATCAGTGCCAGGGATCTGTCAATGTTCGATATCAGTGACATGCATCTGTGTGATCGATATCTGTAATGGATCGGTGAGTGTTCGATATTATTGACAGAGATCTGTGAATCTTCAATTCCAGTGGCAGGGATATTAGAGTGTTCGATATCAGTGACGGGGATCTTTGAGTGTTTGATATCAGTGCTAGGGATCTGTGAGTGTTCGATATCAGCGACAGGTGTCTGTGAGTGTTTGATACCAGTGACAGGAAGTCTGTTAGTGTTCGATATCAGTGACAAGGATCTGTGAGTGTTCGATATCAGTGACAAGGATCTGTGAGTGTTTGATATCACGACTGGCATTCTGTGAGTGTTCGATATCAGTGATCGGGCTCTTTCAGTGTTTGATATAACTGACAGATTGGTGAGTGATCGAATATCAGTGAGAATGATCTGTGAGTGCTTGATATCACTGACAGGGATCTGTGAATGTTCGACATCAGTGACAGGGACCTTTGAGTGTTCAACTTCAGTGACAGTGATCGGTGAGTGTCCAAAATCAGTTCAAGAGTCCTGTGTGTGTTCGATATCAGTGCCAGGTTTATTTGTTTGTTTGAAATCAGTGACAGTGATCGGTGAGTGTTGGAAATCAGTTCGAGAGACCTGTGAGTGTTCGATGTCAGTGCCAGGGATATTTGTGTTTCCGATATCAACGACAGGTGTCTGTGAGTATGCGATAACAGCAACAGGTGTCTGTGAGTGTTTGATACCAGCGACAGGAACTCTGTCAGTGTTCAATATCAGTAACAATGATCTGTGAGTGTTCGACATCTCTGACAGGAATCGGAGAGTGTTCAAAATCAGGTCAAGGGAACTGTGATACTTCGATATCAGAGACAGGGATTGGTTAGTTTTTGATATCAGTGACAGGGATCGGAAAGTGTTCGATATCAGTGACAAGTATCTGTGAGTGATATCACTGACAGGAATACCGACCGTGTTCGATATCAGTGATAGGGATTTGTCAGAGTTTCATATAAGTGACAGATCGGTGAGTGTTTGATATCAGTGATAGGGCTCTGTGAGTGCATGTTATCAGTAACGGGATCTGTCAGTGTTCGATATCAGTGACAAACATCTGTGAGTGTTTAATATCAGTTTCAGGGATCAGTGAGGGTTCAATATAACTGACTGGGATTCTGTCTGTGTTCGATATCAGTGACAAGAAACTGTGTGCTTTCGATATCAGTGACATGGATCTAGGTGTTTTCCATATCAGTGACAGGAACCGGTGAGTGTTCGACATCAGTGACAGTGATCGGTCTGTGTTTGAAATCATATCGGGAGACCTGTGAGTGTTCGATATCAGTGAGAATGATCTGTGAGAACTTGATATCACTGACAGGGATCTGTAAATGTTCGACATCAGTGACAGGGACCTGTGTGTTTTCGACTTCAGTGACAGTGATTGGTGAGTGTTCAAAATGAGTTAGAGATACCTGTGAGTGTTCGATATCAGTGCCAGTGCCAGATCAGTGTTTAAAATCTGTGGGAGTTTGATATGAGCGACAGGGACCTCTGAGTGTTCGATATATGTAATGGATAGGTGCGTGTTCGACATCAGTGACAGGGACCTGTGAGTGTTCGATGTCAGTGCCAGGGATACTTGTGCGTTCTATATCAGCGACAGGTGTCTGTGAGTATTCGATATCAGCAACAGGTGTCTGTGAGTGTTTGATACCAGTGACAGGAACTCTGTCAGTGTTCAATATCAGTAACAATGATCTGTGAGCTTTCGACATCTCTGACAGGAAATGGTGAGTGTTCGAAATCGGGTCGAGGGATCTGTGATACTTTGATATCAGGGACAGGGATTGGTTAGTTTTCGATATCAGTGACAGGGATCAGAAACTGTTGGATATCAGTGACAAGTATCTGTGAGTGTTCAATATCACTGACAGGGATATTGTCAGAGTTTGATATCAGTGACAGGGATCTGTCAGTGTTCGATATCAGTGACAAACATCTGTGAGTGTTTAATATCAGTTTCAGGGATCAGTGAGAGTTCAAAATAACTGACTGGGATTCTGTCTGTGTTCGATATCAGTGACAAGAAACTGTGTGCTTTCGATATCAGTGACAGGGATCGGCGAGTGTTGGATATCAATGACAGGGATCTGTGTGTTTTCGATCTCCGTAATGGATCTGTCCGTGTTCAATATCAGTGACATGGATCTAGGTGTTTTCCATATCAGTGACAGGAACCGGTAAGTGTTCGACATCAGTGACAGGGATCGGTCTGTGTTTGAAATCATATCGAGAGATCTGTGAGTGTTCGATATCAGTGACAGGGATCAGTGAGTGTTCGATATCAGTGCCAGGGATCTGTCAATGTTCGATATCAGTGACATGCATCTGTGTGATCGATATCTGTAATGGATCGGTGAGTGTTCGATATTATTGACAGAGATCTGTGAATCTTCAATTCCAGTGGCAGGGATATTAGAGTGTTCGATATCAGTGACGGGGATCTTTGAGTGTTTGATATCAGTGCTAGGGATCTGTGAGTGTTCGATATCAGCGACAGGTGTCTGTGAGTGTTTGATACCAGTGACAGGAAGTCTGTTAGTGTTCGATATCAGTGACAAGGATCTGTGAGTGTTCGATATCAGTGACAAGGATCTGTGAGTGTTTGATATCACGACTGGCATTCTGTGAGTGTTCGATATCAGTGATCGGGCTCTTTCAGTGTTTGATATAACTGACAGATTGGTGAGTGATCGAATATCAGTGAGAATGATCTGTGAGTGCTTGATATCACTGACAGGGATCTGTGAATGTTCGACATCAGTGACAGGGACCTTTGAGTGTTCAACTTCAGTGACAGTGATCGGTGAGTGTCCAAAATCAGTTCAAGAGTCCTGTGTGTGTTCGATATCAGTGCCAGGTTTATTTGTTTGTTTGAAATCAGTGACAGTGATCGGTGAGTGTTGGAAATCAGTTCGAGAGACCTGTGAGTGTTCGATGTCAGTGCCAGGGATATTTGTGTTTCCGATATCAACGACAGGTGTCTGTGAGTATGCGATAACAGCAACAGGTGTCTGTGAGTGTTTGATACCAGCGACAGGAACTCTGTCAGTGTTCAATATCAGTAACAATGATCTGTGAGTGTTCGACATCTCTGACAGGAATCGGAGAGTGTTCAAAATCAGGTCAAGGGAACTGTGATACTTCGATATCAGAGACAGGGATTGGTTAGTTTTTGATATCAGTGACAGGGATCGGAAAGTGTTCGATATCAGTGACAAGTATCTGTGAGTGATATCACTGACAGGAATACCGACCGTGTTCGATATCAGTGATAGGGATTTGTCAGAGTTTCATATAAGTGACAGATCGGTGAGTGTTTGATATCAGTGATAGGGCTCTGTGAGTGCATGTTATCAGTAACGGGATCTGTCAGTGTTCGATATCAGTGACAAACATCTGTGAGTGTTTAATATCAGTTTCAGGGATCAGTGAGGGTTCAATATAACTGACTGGGATTCTGTCTGTGTTCGATATCAGTGACAAGAAACTGTGTGCTTTCGATATCAGTGACATGGATCTAGGTGTTTTCCATATCAGTGACAGGAACCGGTGAGTGTTCGACATCAGTGACAGTGATCGGTCTGTGTTTGAAATCATATCGGGAGACCTGTGAGTGTTCGATATCAGTGAGAATGATCTGTGAGAACTTGATATCACTGACAGGGATCTGTAAATGTTCGACATCAGTGACAGGGACCTGTGTGTTTTCGACTTCAGTGACAGTGATTGGTGAGTGTTCAAAATGAGTTAGAGATACCTGTGAGTGTTCGATATCAGTGCCAGTGCCAGATCAGTGTTTAAAATCTGTGGGAGTTTGATATGAGCGACAGGGACCTCTGAGTGTTCGATATATGTAATGGATAGGTGCGTGTTCGACATCAGTGACAGGGACCTGTGAGTGTTCGATGTCAGTGCCAGGGATACTTGTGCGTTCTATATCAGCGACAGGTGTCTGTGAGTATTCGATATCAGCAACAGGTGTCTGTGAGTGTTTGATACCAGTGACAGGAACTCTGTCAGTGTTCAATATCAGTAACAATGATCTGTGAGCTTTCGACATCTCTGACAGGAAATGGTGAGTGTTCGAAATCGGGTCGAGGGATCTGTGATACTTTGATATCAGGGACAGGGATTGGTTAGTTTTCGATATCAGTGACAGGGATCAGAAACTGTTGGATATCAGTGACAAGTATCTGTGAGTGTTCAATATCACTGACAGGGATATTGTCAGAGTTTGATATCAGTGACAGGGATCTGTCAGTGTTCGATATCAGTGACAAGCATCTGTGAGTGTTCGATATCAGTGACAGGGATCGGTGAGTGTGCGATATCACTGTCAGGGATTCTGTCTGTGTGTGATATCAGTGACAAGGAACTGTGAGTGTTTGATATCAGTGAGTGTTCGATATCAGTGCCAGGGATCTGTCAATGTTCGATATCAGTGACATGCATCTGTGAGTGATCGATATCTGTAATGGATCGGTGAGTGTTCGATATTATTGACAGAGATCTGTGAATCTTCAATTCCAGTGGCAGGGATATTAGAGTGTTCGATATCAGTGACGGGGATCTTTGAGTGTTTGATATCAGTGCTAGGGATCTGTGAGTGTTCGATATCAGCGACAAGGATCAGTGAGTGTTCGATATCAGTGCCAGGAATCTGTCAATGTTCGATATCAGTGACATGCATCTGTGAGTGATCGATATCTGTAATGGATCGGTGAGTGTTCGATATTATTGACAGAGATCTGTGAATCTTCAATTCCAGTGGCAGGGATATTAGAGTGTTCGATATCAGTGACGGGGATCTTTGAGTGTTTGATATCAGTGCTAGGGATCTGTGAGTGTTCGATATCAGCGACAGGTGTCTGTGAGTGTTTGATACCAGTGACAGGAAGTCTGTTAGTGTTCGATATCAGTGACAAGGATCTGTGAGTGTTCGATATCAGTGACAGGTATCGGTGACTATTGGATATCATGACAGGGATTCTGTCTGTGTTCGATATCAGTGACAAGGAACTGTGAGTGTTCGATATCAGTGACAGGGATCAGTGAGTGTTCGATATCAGTGCCAGGAATCTGTCAATGTTCGATATCAGTGACATGCATCTGTGAGTGATCGATATCTGTAATGGATCGGTGAGTGTTCGATATTATTGACAGAGATCTGTGAATCTTCAATTCCAGTGGCAGGGATATTAGAGTGTTCGATATCAGTGACGGGGATCTTTGAGTGTTTGATATCAGTGCTAGGGATCTGTGAGTGTTCGATATCAGCGACAAGGATCAGTGAGTGTTCGATATCAGTGCCAGGAATCTGTCAATGTTCGATATCAGTGACATGCATCTGTGAGTGATCGATATCTGTAATGGATCGGTGAGTGTTCGATATTATTGACAGAGATCTGTGAATCTTCAATTCCAGTGGCAGGGATATTAGAGTGTTCGATATCAGTGACGGGGATCTTTGAGTGTTTGATATCAGTGCTAGGGATCTGTGAGTGTTCGATATCAGCGACAGGTGTCTGTGAGTGTTTGATACCAGTGACAGGAAGTCTGTTAGTGTTCGATATCAGTGACAAGGATCTGTGAGTGTTCGATATCAGTGACAAGGATCTGTGAGTGTTTGATATCACGACTGGCATTCTGTGAGTGTTCGATATCAGTGATCGGGCTCTTTCAGTGTTTGAAATAACTGACAGATTGGTGAGTGTTCGAATATCAGTGAGAATGATCTGTGAGTGCTTGATATCACTGACAGGGATCTGTGAATGTTCGACATCAGTGACAGGAACCTTTGAGTGTTCAACTTCAGTGACAGTGATCGGTGAGTGTCCAAAATCAGTTCAAGAGTCCTGTGTGTGTTCGATATCAGTGCCAGGTTTATTTGTTTGTTTGAAATCAGTGACAGTGATCGGTGAGTGTTGGAAATCAGTTCGAGAGACCTGTGAGTGTTCGATGTCAGTGCCAGGGATATTTGTGTGTTCGATATCAACGACAGGTGTCTGTGAGTATGCGATAACAGCAACAGGTGTCTGTGAGTGTTTGATACCAGCGACAGGAACTCTGTCAGTGTTCAATATCAGTAACAATGATCTGTGAGTGTTCGACATCACTGACAGGAATCGGAGAGTGTTCAAAATCAGGTCGAGGGAATTGTGATACTTCGATATCAGAGACAGGGATTGGTTAGTTTTCGATATCAGTGACAGGGATCGGAAAGTGTTCGATATCAGTGACAAGTATCTGTGAGGATATCACTGACAGGAATACCGACCGTGTTCGATATCAGTGATAGGGATTTGTCAGAGTTTCATATAAGTGACAGTTCGGTGAGTGTTCGATATCAGTGATAGGGCTCTGTGAATGCATGTTATCAGTGACGGGATCTGTCAGTGTTCGATATCAGTGACAAACATCTGTGAGTGTTTAATATCAGTTTCAGGGATCAGTGAGGGTTCAATATAACTGACTGGGATTCTGTCTGTGTTCGATATCAGTGACAAGAAACTGTGTGCTTTCGATATCAGTGACAGGGATCGGTGAGTGTTGGATATCAATGACAGGGATCTGTGTGTGTTCGATCTCAGTAATGGATCTGTCAGTGTTCAATATCAGTGACATGGAACTTGGTGTTTTCCATATCAGTGACAGGAACCGGTGAGTGTTCGATATCAGTGACAGGGATCAGTGAGTGTTCGATATCAGTGCCAGGGATCTGTCAATATTCGATATCAGTGACATGGATCTGTGAGTGATCGATATCTGTAATGGATCGGTGAGTGTTCGATATTATTGACAGAGATTTGTGAATCTTCAATTCCAGTGGCAGGGATATTAGAGTGTTCGATATCAGTGACGTGGATCTTTGACTGTTTGATATCAGTGCTAGGGATCTGTGAGTGTTCGATATCTGTAATGGATCGGTGAGTGTTCGATATTATTGACAGAGATTTGTGAATCTTCAATTCCAGTGGCAGGGATATTAGAGTGTTCGATATCAGTGACGTGGATCTTTGACTGTTTGATATCAGTGCTAGGGATCTGTGAGTGTTCGATATCAGCGACAGGGATCTGTGGGTGTTCGATATCAGCGACAGGGATCGGTGACTGTTGGATATCACGACTGGGATTCTGTCTGGATTCGATATGAGTGACAAGGAACTGTGAGTGTTTGATATCAGTGCTAGGGATCTGTGAGTGTTTGATATCAGCGACCGGTGTCTGTGAGTGTTTGATTCCAGCGACAGGAACTCTGTCAGTGTTCAATATCAGTAACAATGATCTGTGAGTGTTCGACATCTCTGACAGGAATAGGTGAGTGTTCGAAATCGGGTCGAGGGATCTGTGATACTTTGATATCAGGAACAGGGATTGGTTAGTTTTCGATATCAGTGACAGGGATCAGAAACTGTTGGATATCAGTGACAAGTATCTGTGAGTGTTCAATATCACTGATAGGGATATTGTCAGAGTTTGATATCAGTGACAGGGATCTGTCAGAGTTCGATATCAGTGACAAGCATCTGTGAGTGTTCGATATCAGTGACAGGGATCGGTGAGTGTGCGATATCACTGTCAGGGATTCTGTCTGTGTGTGATATCAGTGACAAGGAACTGTGAGTGTTTGATATCAGTGAGTGTTCGATATCAGTGCCAGGGATCTGTCAATGTTCGATATCAGTGACAGGGACCTGTGAGTTTTCGACTTCAGTGACAGTGATTGGTGAGTGTTCAAAATGAGTTAGAGATACCTGTGAGTGTTCGATATCAGTGCCAGTGCCAGATCAGTGTTTAAAATCTGTGGGAGTTTGATATGAGCGACAGGGACCTCTGAGTGTTAGATATGTGTAATGGATAGGTGCGTGTTCGACATCAGTGACAGGGACCTGTGAGTGTTCGACTTCAGTGACAGTGATCGGTGAGTGTTGGAAATCAGTTAAAGAGACCTGTGAGTGTTCGATGTCAGTGCCAGGGATATTTGTGTGTCCGATATCAGCGACAGGTGTCTGTGAGTATTCGATATAAGCAACAGGTGTCTGTGAGTGTTTGATACCAGCAACAGGAACTCTGTCAGTGTTCAATATCAGTAACAATGATCTGTGAGTGTTTGATATCAGCGACCGGTGTCTGTGAGTATTTGATTCCAGCGACAGGAACCGGTAAGTGTTCGACATCAGTGACAGTGATTGGTGAGTGTCCAAAATCAGTTCAAGAGACCTGTGTGTGTTCGATATCAGTGCCAGGTTTATTTGTTCGTTCGAAATCAGTGACAGTGATCGGTGAGTGTTGGAAATCAGTTCGAGAGACCTGTGAGTGTTCCATGTCAGTGCCAGGGATATTTGTGTGTCCGATATCAACGACAGGTGTCTGTGAGTATGCGATAACAGCAACAGGTGTCTGTGAGTGTTTGATACCAGCGACAGGAACTCTGTCTGTGTTCAATATCAGTAACAATGATCTGTGAGTGTTCGACATCTCTGACAGGAATCGGTGAGTGTTCGAAATCGGGTCGAGGGATCTGTGATACTTTGATATCAGGGACAGGGATTGGTTAGTTTTCGATATCAGTGACAGGGATCAGAAACTGTTGGATATCAGTGACAAGTATCTGTGAGTGTTCAATATCACTGACAGGGATATTGTCAGAGTTTGATATCAGTGACAGGGATCTGTCAGTGTTCGATATCAGTGACAGGGATCGGTGAGTGTGCGATATCACTGTCAGGGATTCTGTCTGTGTGTGATATCAGTGACAAGAAACTGTGAGTGTTTGATATCAGTGAGTGTTCGATATCAGTGCCAGGGATCTGTCAATGTTCGATATCAGTGACATGCATCTGTGAGTGATCGATATCTGTAATGGATCGGTGAGTGTTCGATATTAGTAACAGAGATCTGTGAATCTTCAATTCCAGTGGCAGGGATATTAGAGTGTTCGATATCAGTGACGGGGATCTTTGAGTGTTTGATATCAGTGCTAGGGATCTGTGAGTGTTCGATATCAGCGACAGGTGTCTGTGAGTGTTTGATACCAGTGACAGGAAGTCTGTTAGTGTTCGATATCAGTGACAAGGATCTGTGAGTGTTCGATATCAGTGACAAGGATCTGTGAGTGTTTGATATCACGACTGGCATTCTGTGAGTGTTCGATATCAGTGATCGGGCTCTTTCAGTGTTTGATATAACTGACAGATTGGTGAGTGTTCGAATATCAGTGAGAATGATCTGTGAGTGCTTGATATCACTGACAGGGATCTGTGAATGTTCGACATCAGTGACAGGAACCTTTGAGTGTTCAACTTCAGGGACAGTGATCGGTGAGTGTCCAAAATCAGTTCAAGAGTCCTGTGTGTGTTCGATATCAGTGCCAGGTTTATTTGTTTGTTTGAAATCAGTGACAGTGATCGGTGAGTGTTGGAAATCAGTTCGAGAGACCTGTGAGTGCTCGATGTCAGTGCCAGGGATATTTGTGTGTCCGATATCAACGACAGGTGTCTGTGAGTATTTGATACCAGCGACAGGAACTCTGTCAGTGTTCAATATCAGTAACAATGATCTGTGAGTGTTCGACATCTCTGACAGGAATCGGAGAGTGTTCGAAATCAGGTCGAGGGAATTGTGATACTTCGATATCAGAGACAGGGATTGGTTAGTTTTTGATATCAGTGACAGGGATCGGAAAGTGTTCGATATCAGTGGCAAGTATCTGTGAGGATATCACTGACAGGAATACCGACCGTGTTCGATATCAGTGATAGGGATTTGTCAGAGTTTCATATAAGTGACAGTTCGGTGAGTGTTCGATATCAGTGATAGGGCTCTGTGAATGCATGTTATCAGTGACGGGATCTGTCAGTGTTCGATATCAGTGACAAACATCTGTGAGTGTTTAATATCAGTTTCAGGGATCAGTGAGGGTTCAATATAACTGACTGGGATTCTGTCTGTGTTCGATATCAGTGACATGGAACTTGGTGTTTTCCATATCAGTGACAGGAACCGGTGAGTGTTCGATATCAGTGACAGGGATCAGTGAGTGTTCGATATCAGTGCCAGGGATCTGTCAATATTCGATATCAGTGACATGCATCTGTGAGTGATCGATATCTGTAATGGATCGGTGAGTGTTCGATATTATTGACAGAGATTTGTGAATCTTCAATTCCAGTGGCAGGGATATTAGAGTGTTCGATATCAGTGACGTGGATCTTTGACTGTTTGATATCAGTGCTAGGGATCTGTGAGTGTTCGATATCAGCGACCGGTGTCTGTGAGTGTTTGATTCCAGCGACAGGAACTCTGTCAGTGTTCAATATCAGTAACAATGATCTGTGAGTGTTCGACATCTCTGACAGGAATCGGTGAGTGTTCGAAATCGGGTCGAGGGATCTGTGATACTTTGATATCAGGAACAGGGATTGGTTAGTTTTCGATATCAGTGACAGGGATCAGAAACTGTTGGATATCAGTGACAAGTATCTGTGAGTGTTCAATATCACTGATAGGGATATTGTCAGAGTTTGATATCAGTGACAGGGATCTGTCAGTGTTCGATATCAGTGACAAGCATCTGTGAGTGTTCGATATCAGTGACAGGGATCGGTGAGTGTGCGATATCACTGTCAGGGATTCTGTCTGTGTGTGATATCAGTGACAAGGAACTGTGAGTGTTTGATATCAGTGAGTGTTCGATATCAGTGCCAGGGATCTGTCAATGTTCGATATCAGTGACATGCATCTGTGAGTGATCGATATCTGTAATGGATCGGTGAGTGTTCGATATTATTGACAGAGATTTGTGAATCTTCAATTCCAGTGGCAGGGATATTAGAGTGTTCGATATCAGTGACGTGGATCTTTGAGTGTTTGATATCAGTGCTAGGGATCTGTGAGTGTTCGATATCAGCGATAAGTGTCTGTGAGTGTTTGATACCAGTTACAGGAAGTCTGTTAGTGTTCGATATCAGTGACAAGGATCTGTGAGTGTTCGATATCAGTGACAGGGATCGGTGACTTTTGGATATCACGACAGGGATTCTGTCTGGATTCGATATGAGTGACAAGGAACTGTGAGTGTTTGATATCAGTGCTAGGGATCTGTGAGTGTTTGATATCTGCGACCGGTGTCTGTGAGTATTTGATTCCAGCGACAGGAACTCTGTCAGTTTTCAATATCAGCGACAGGGATCGGTGATTATTTGCTATCAATGACTGGGATCCGTGAGTGTTCGATGTCAGTATTAGGTATCTGTGAGTGTTTGATATCAGCGACAGTTGTCTGTGAGTGCTTGATACAAGCGACAGGAAGTCTGTCAGTTTTCGATATCAGTGACAAGGATCTGTGAGTGTTCGATATCAGTGAAAAGGATCTGTGAGTGTTCATCTTCAGTGACAGTGATCGGTGAGTGTCCAAAATCAGTTCAAGAGACCTGTGAGTGTTCGATATCAGTGCCAGGTTTATTTGTCTGTTCAAAATCAGTGACAGTGATCGGTGAGTGTTGGAAATCAGTTCGAGAGACCTGTGAGTGTTCGATGTCAGTGCCAGGGATATTTGTGTGTCCGATATCAACGACAGGTGTCTGTGAGTATGCGATAACAGCAACAGGTGTCTGTGAGTGTTTGATACCAGCGACAGGAACTCTGTCAGTGTTCAATATCAGTAACAATGATCTGTGAGTGTTCGACATCTCTGACAGGAATCGGAGAGTGTTCAAAATCAGGTCGAGGGAATTGTGATACTTCGATATCAGAGACAGGGATTGGTTAGTTTTCGATATCAGTGACAGGGATCGGAAAGTGTTCGATATCAGTGACAAGTATCTGTGAGGATATCACTGACAGGAATACCGACCGTGTTCGATATCAGTGATAGGGATTTGTCAGAGTTTCATATAAGTGACAGATCGGTGAGTGTTCGATATCAGTGATAGGGCTCTGTGAGTGCATGTTATCAGTGACGGGATCTGTCAGTGCTCGATATCATTGACAAACATCTGTGAGTGTTTAATATCAGTTTCAGGGATCAGTGAGGGTTCAATATAACTGACTGGGATTCTGTCTGTGTTCGATATCAGTGACAAGAAACTGTGTGCTTTCGATATCAGTGACAGGGATCGGTGAGTGTTGGATATCAATGACAGGGATCTGTGTGTGTTCGATCTCAGTAATGGATCTGTCAGTGTTCAATATCAGTGACATGGATCTTGGTGTTTTCCATATCAGTGACAGGAACCGGTGAGTGTTCGATATCAGTGACAGGGATCAGTGAGTGTTCGATATCAGTGCCAGGGATCTGTCAATATTCGATATCAGTGACAGGGATCGGTGACTATTGGATATCATGACAGGGATTCTGTCTGTGTTTGATATCAGTGACAAGGAACTGTGAGTGTTCGATATCAGTGACAGGGATCAGTGAGTGTTCGATATCAGTGCCAGGGATCTGTCAATGTTCGATATCAGTGACATGCATCTGTGAGTGATCGATATCTGTAATGGATCGGTGAGTGTTCGATATTATTGACAGAGATTTGTGAATCTTCAATTCCAGTGGCAGGGATATTAGAGTGTTCGATATCAGTGACGTGGATCTTTGAGTGTTTGATATCAGTGCTAGGGATCTGTGAGTGTTCGATATCAGCGATAAGTGTCTGTGAGTGTTTGATACCAGTTACAGGAAGTCTGTTAGTGTTCGATATCAGTGACAAGGATCTGTGAGTGTTCGATATCAGTGACAGGGATCGGTGACTGTTGGATATCACGACAGGGATTCTGTCTGGATTCGATATGAGTGACAAGGAACTGTGAGTGTTTGATATCAGTGCTAGGGATCTGTGAGTGTTTGATATCAGCGACCGGTGTCTGTGAGTATTTGATTCCAGCGACAGGAACCGGTAAGTGTTCGACATCAGTGACAGTGATTGGTGAGTGTCCAAAATCAGTTCAAGAGACCTGTGTGTGTTCGATATCAGTGCCAGGTTTATTTGTTCGTTCGAAATCAGTGACAGTGATCGGTGAGTGTTGGAAATCAGTTCGAGAGACCTGTGAGTGTTCCATGTCAGTGCCAGGGATATTTGTGTGTTCGATATCAACGACAGGTGTCTGTGAGTATGCGATAACAGCAACAGGTGTCTGTGAGTGTTTGATACCAGCGACAGGAACTCTGTCTGTGTTCAATATCAGTAACAATGATCTGTGAGTGTTCGACATCTCTGACAGGAATCGGTGAGTGTTCGAAATCGGGTCGAGGGATCTGTGATACTTTGATATCAGGGACAGGGATTGGTTAGTTTTCGATATCAGTGACAGGGATCAGAAACTGTTGGATATCAGTGACAAGTATCTGTGAGTGTTCAATATCACTGACAGGGATAATGTCAGAGTTTGATATCAGTGACAAGGATCTGTGAGTGTTCGATATCAGTGACAGGGATCAGTGACTGTTGGATATCACGACAGGGATTCTGTCTGTGTTCGATATGAGTGACAAGGAACTGTGAGTGTTTGATATCAGTGCTAGGGATCTGTGAGAGTTTGATATCAGCGACCGGTGTCTGTGAGTGTTTGATTCCAGTGACAGGAACTCTGTCAGTTTTCAATATCAGCGACAGGGATCGGTGATTGTTTGCTATCAATGACTGGGATCCGTGAGTGTTCGATGTCAGTGCCAGGGATATTTGTGTGTCCGATATCAACGACAGGTGTCTGTGAGTATGCGATAACAGCAACAGGTGTCTGTGAGTGTTGATACCAGCGACAGGAACTCTGTCAGTGTTCGATATCAGTAACAATGATCTGTGAGTGTTCGACATCTCCGACAGGAATCGGAGAGTGTTCGAAATCAGGTCAAGGGAACTGTGATATTTCGATATCAGAGACAGGGATCGGAAAGTGTTCGATATCAGTGACAAGTATCTGTGAGTGATATCACTGATAGGAATACCGACCGTGTTCGATATCAGTGATAGGGATTTGTCAGAGTTTCATATAAGTGACAGATCGGTGAGTGTTTGATATCAGTGATAGGGCTCTGTGAGTGCATGTTATCAGTGATGGAATCTGTCAGTGTTCGATATCAGTGACAAACATCTGTGAGTGTTTAATATCAGTTTCAGGGATCAGTGAGAGTTCAAAATAACTGACTGGGATTCTGTCTGTGTTCGATATCAGTGACAGGAAACTGTGTGCTTTCGATATCTGTGACAGGGATCGTCGAGTGTTGGATATCAATGACAGGGATCTGTGTGCGTTCAATCTCCGTAATGGATCTGTCAGTGTTCAATATCAGTGACATGGATCTAGGTGTTTTCCATATCAGTGACAGGAACCGGTAAGTGTTCGACATCAGTGACAGGGATCGGTCTGTGTTTGAAATCATATCGAGAGACCTGTGAGTGTTCGATATCAGTGAGAATGATCAGTAAGTACTTGATATCACTGACAGGGATCTGTAAATGTTCGACATCAGTGACAAGGACCTGTGAGTTTTCGACTTCAGTGACAGTGATTGGTGAGTGTTCAAAATGAGTTAGAGATACCTGTGAGTGTTCGATATCAGTGCCAGTGCCAGATCAGTGTTTAAAATCTGTGGGAGTTTCATATGAGCGACAGGGACCTCTGAGTGTTCGATATATGTAATGGATATGTGCGTGTTTGACATCAGTGACAGGGACCTGTGAGTGTTCGACTTCAGTGACAGTGATTGGTGAGTGTTGGAAATCAGTTAAAGAGACCTGTGAGTGTTCGATGTCAGTGCCAGGGATATTTGTGTGTTCTATATCAGCGACAGGTGTCTGTGAGTATTCGATATAAGCAACAGGTGTCTGTGAGTGTTTGATACCAGCAACAGGAACTCTGTCAGTGTTCAATATCAGTAACAATGATCTGTGAGTGTTCGACATCTCTGACAGGAATCGGTGAGTGTTCGAAATCGGGTCGAGGGATCTGTGATACTTTGATATCAGGGACAGGGATTGGTTAGTTTTCGATATCAGTGACAGGGATCAGAAACTGTTGGATATCAGTGACAAGTATCTGTGAGTGTTCAATATCACTGACAGGGATATTGTCAGAGTTTGATATCAGTGATAGGGATCTGTCAGAGTTTGATATAAGTGACAGATCGGTGAGTGTTAGATATCAATGAGAGGGCTCTGTGAATGCATGATATCAGTGACAGGGATCTGTCAGTGTTCGATATCAGTGACAAGCATCTGTGAGTGTTCGATATCAGTGACAGGGATCGGTGAGTGTGCGATATCACTGTCAGGGATTCTGTCTGTGTGTGATATCAGTGACCAGGAACTGTGAGTGTTTGATATCAGTGAGTGTTCGATATCAGTGCCAGGGATCTGTCAATGTTCGAAATCAGTGACATGCATCTGTGAGTGATCGATATCTGTAATGGATCGGTGAGTGTTCGATATTATTGACAGAGATCTGTGAATATTCAATTCCAGTGGCAGGGATATTAGATTGTTCGATATCAGTGACGGGGATCTTTGAGTGTTTGATATCAGTGACAAGGGATCTGTGAGTGTTCGATATCAGCGACAGTTGTCTGTGAGTGTTTGATACCAGCGACAGGAAGTCTGTTAGTGTTCGATATCAGTGACAAGGATCTGTGAGTGTTCGATATCAGTGACAGGGATCGGTGACTATTGGATATCACGACAGGGATTCTGTCTGTGTTTGATATCAGTGACAAGGAACTGTGAGTGTTCGATATCAGTGACAGGGATCAGTGAGTGTTCGATATCAGTGCCAGGGATCTGTCAATGTTCGATATCAGTGACATGCATTTGTGAGTGATCGATATCTGTAATGGATCGGTGAGTGTTCGATATTATTGACAGAGATCTGTGAATATTCAATTCCAGTGGCAGGGATATTAGATTGTTCGATATCAGTGACCGGGATCTTTGAGTGTTTGATATCAGTGACAAGGGATCTGTGAGTGTTTGATACCAGTGACAGGAAGTCTGTTAGTGTTCGATATCAGTGACAAGGATCTGTGAGTGTTCGATATCAGTGACAGGGATCGGTGACTATTGGATATCACGACAGGGATTCTGTCTGTGTTCGATATCAGTGACAAGGAACTGTGAGTGTTCGATATCAGTGACAGGGATCAGTGAGTGTTCGATATCAGTGCCAGGGATCTGTCAATGTTCGATATCAGTGACATGCATCTGTGAGTGATCGATATCTGTAATGGATCGGTGAGTGTTCGATATTATTGACAGAGATCTGTGAATCTTCAATTCCAGGGGCAGGGATATTAGAGTGTTCGATATCAGTGACGGGGATCTTTGAGTGTTTGATATCAGTGCTAGGGATCTGTGAGTGTTCAATATCAGCGACAGGTGTCTGTGAGTGTTTGATACCAGTGACAGGAAGTCTGTTAGTGTTCGATATCAGTGACAAGGATCTGTGAGTGTTTGATAACACGACAGGCATTCTGTGAGTGTTCGATATCAGTGATCGGGCTTTTTCAGTGTTTGATATAACTGACAGATTGGTGAGTGTTCGAATATCAGTGAGAATGATCTGTGAGTGCTTGATATCACTGACAGGGATCTGTGTGTGTTCGATATCAGTGCCAGGGATATTTGTGTGTCCGATATCAGCAACTGGTGTCTGTGAGTGTTTGATACCAGCGACAGGAACTCTGTCAGTGTTCAATATCAGTAACAATGATCTGTGAGTGTTCGACATCTCTGACAGGAATCGGAGAGTGTTCAAAATCAGGTCGAGGGAATTGTGATACTTCGATATCAGAGACAGGGATTGGTTAGTTTTCGATATCAGTGACAGGGATCGGAAAGTGTTCGATATCAGTGACAAGTATCTGTGAGGATATCACTGACAGGAATACCGACCGTGTTCGATATCAGTGATAGGGATTTGTCAGAGTTTCATATAAGTGACAGATCGGTGAGTGTTCGATATCAGTGATAGGGCTCTGTGAGTGCATGTTATCAGTGACGGGATCTGTCAGTGCTCGATATCATTGACAAACATCTGTGAGTGTTTAATATCAGTTTCAGGGATCAGTGAGGGTTCAATATAACTGACTGGGATTCTGTCTGTGTTCGATATCAGTGACAAGAAACTGTGTGCTTTCGATATCAGTGACAGGGATCGGTGAGTGTTGGATATCAATGACAGGGATCTGTGTGTGTTCGATCTCAGTAATGGATCTGTCAGTGTTCAATATCAGTGACATGGATCTTGGTGTTTTCCATATCAGTGACAGGAACCGGTGAGTGTTCGATATCAGTGACAGGGATCTGTGAGTGTTCGATATCAGTGACGTGGATCTTTGAGTGTTTGATATCAGTGCTAGGGATCTGTGAGTGTTCGATACCAGTGACAGGAAGTCCGTTAGTGTTCGATATCAGTGACAAGGATCTGTGAGTGTTCGATATCAGTGACAGGGATCGGTGACTATTGGATATCATGACAGGGATTCTGTCTGTGTTTGATATCAGTTACAGGGATCAGTGAGTGTTCGATATCAGTGACAGGGATCTGTGAGTGTTCGATATCAGTGCCAGGGATCTGTCAATGTTCGATATCAGTGACATGCATCTGTGAGTGATCGATATCTGTAATGGATCGGTGAGTGTTCGATATTATTGACAGAGATTTGTGAATCTTCAATTCCAGTGGCAGGGATATTAGAGTGTTCGATATCAGTGACGGGGATCTTTGAGTGTTTGATATCAGTGACAAGGGATCTGTGAGTGTTCGATATCAGCGATAAGTGTCTGTGAGTGTTTGATACCAGTTACAGGAAGTCTGTTAGTGTTCGATATCAGTGACAAGGATCTGTGAGTGTTCGATATCAGTGACAGGGATCGGTGACTGTTGGATATCACGACAGGGATTCTGTCTGGGTTCGATATGAGTGACAAGGAACTGTGAGTGTTTGATATCAGTGCTAGGGATCTGTGAGTGTTTGATATCAGCGACCGGTGTCTGTGAGTATTTGATTCCAGCGACAGGAACCGGTAAGTGTTCGACATCAGTGACAGTGATTGGTGAGTGTCCAAAATCAGTTCAAGAGACCTGTGTGTGTTCGATATCAGTGCCAGGTTTATTTGTTCGTTCGAAATCAGTGACAGTGATCGGTGAGTGTTGGAAATCAGTTCGAGAGACCTGTGAGTGTTCCATGTCAGTGCCAGGGATATTTGTGTGTTCGATATCAACGACAGGTGTCTGTGAGTATGCGATAACAGCAACAGGTGTCTGTGAGTGTTTGATACCAGCGACAGGAACTCTGTCTGTGTTCAATATCAGTAACAATGATCTGTGAGTGTTCGACATCTCTGACAGGAATCGGTGAGTGTTCGAAATCGGGTCGAGGGATCTGTGATACTTTGATATCAGGGACAGGGATTGGTTAGTTTTCGATATCAGTGACAGGGATCAGAAACTGTTGGATATCAGTGACAAGTATCTGTGAGTGTTCAATATCACTGACAGGGATAATGTCAGAGTTTGATATCAGTGACAAGGATCTGTGAGTGTTCGATATCAGTGACAGGGATCAGTGACTGTTGGATATCACGACAGGGATTCTGTCTGTGTTCGATATGAGTGACAAGGAACTGTGAGTGTTTGATATCAGTGCTAGGGATCTGTGAGAGTTTGATATCAGCGACCGGTGTCTGTGAGTGTTTGATTCCAGTGACAGGAACTCTGTCAGTTTTCAATATCAGCGACAGGGATCGGTGATTGTTTGCTATCAATGACTGGGATCCGTGAGTGTTCGATGTCAGTGCCAGGGATATTTGTGTGTCCGATATCAACGACAGGTGTCTGTGAGTATGCGATAACAGCAACAGGTGTCTGTGAGTGTTGATACCAGCGACAGGAACTCTGTCAGTGTTCAATATCAGTAACAATGATCTGTGAGTGTTCGACATCTCCGACAGGAATCGGAGAGTGTTCGAAATCAGGTCAAGGGAACTGTGATATTTCGATATCAGAGACAGGGATCGGAAAGTGTTCGATATCAGTGACAAGTATCTGTGAGTGATATCACTGATAGGAATACCGACCGTGTTCGATATCAGTGATAGGGATTTGTCAGAGTTTCATATAAGTGACAGATCGGTGAGTGTTTGATATCAGTGATAGGGCTCTGTGAGTGCATGTTATCAGTGATGGAATCTGTCAGTGTTCGATATCAGTGACAAACATCTGTGAGTGTTTAATATCAGTTTCAGGGATCAGTGAGAGTTCAAAATAACTGACTGGGATTCTGTCTGTGTTCGATATCAGTGACAGGAAACTGTGTGCTTTCGATATCTGTGACAGGGATCGTCGAGTGTTGGATATCAATGACAGGGATCTGTGTGTGTTCAATCTCCGTAATGGATCTGTCAGTGTTCAATATCAGTGACATGGATCTAGGTGTTTTCCATATCAGTGACAGGAACCGGTAAGTGTTCGACATCAGTGACAGGGATCGGTCTGTGTTTGAAATCATATCGAGAGACCTGTGAGTGTTCGATATCAGTGAGAATGATCTGTAAGTACTTGATATCACTGACAGGGATCTGTAAATGTTCGACATCAGTGACAAGGACCTGTGAGTTTTCGACTTCAGTGACAGTGATTGGTGAGTGTTCAAAATGAGTTAGAGATACCTGTGAGTGTTCGATATCAGTGCCAGTGCCAGATCAGTGTTTAAAATCTGTGGGAGTTTCATATGAGCGACAGGGACCTCTGAGTGTTCGATATATGTAATGGATATGTGCGTGTTTGACATCAGTGACAGGGACCTGTGAGTGTTCGACTTCAGTGACAGTGATTGGTGAGTGTTGGAAATCAGTTAAAGAGACCTGTGAGTGTTCGATGTCAGTGCCAGGGATATTTGTGTGTTCTATATCAGCGACAGGTGTCTGTGAGTATTCGATATAAGCAACAGGTGTCTGTGAGTGTTTGATACCAGCAACAGGAACTCTGTCAGTGTTCAATATCAGTAACAATGATCTGTGAGTGTTCGACATCTCTGACAGGAATCGGTGAGTGTTCGAAATCGGGTCGAGGGATCTGTGATACTTTGATATCAGGGACAGGGATTGGTTAGTTTTCGATATCAGTGACAGGGATCAGAAACTGTTGGATATCAGTGACAAGTATCTGTGAGTGTTCAATATCACTGACAGGGATATTGTCAGAGTTTGATATCAGTGATAGGGATCTGTCAGAGTTTGATATAAGTGACAGATCGGTGAGTGTTAGATATCAATGAGAGGGCTCTGTGAATGCATGATATCAGTGACAGGGATCTGTCAGTGTTCGATATCAGTGACAAGCATCTGTGAGTGTTCGATATCAGTGACAGGGATCGGTGAGTGTGCGATATCACTGTCAGGGATTCTGTCTGTGTGTGATATCAGTGACCAGGAACTGTGAGTGTTTGATATCAGTGAGTGTTCGATATCAGTGCCAGGGATCTGTCAATGTTCGAAATCAGTGACATGCATCTGTGAGTGATCGATATCTGTAATGGATCGGTGAGTGTTCGATATTATTGACAGAGATCTGTGAATATTCAATTCCAGTGGCAGGGATATTAGATTGTTCGATATCAGTGACGGGGATCTTTGAGTGTTTGATATCAGTGACAAGGGATCTGTGAGTGTTCGATATCAGCGACAGGTGTCTGTGAGTGTTTGATACCAGTGACAGGAAGTCTGTTAGTGTTCGATATCAGTGACAAGGATCTGTGAGTGTTCGATATCAGTGACAGGGATCGGTGACTATTGGATATCACGACAGGGATTCTGTCTGTGTTTGATATCAGTGACAAGGAACTGTGAGTGTTCGACATCAGTGACAGGGACCTGTGAGTGTTCGATATCAGTGACAGGGACCTGTGAGTGTTCGACTTCAGTGACAGTGATTGGTGAGTGTTGGAAATCAGTTAAAGAGACCTGTGAGTGTTCGATGTCAGTGCCAGGGATATTTGTGTGTCCGATATCAACGACAGGTGTCTGTGAGTATTCGATATTAGCAACAGGTGTCTGTGAGTGTTTGATACCAGCAACAGGAACTCTGTCAGTGTTCAATATCAGTAACAATGATCTGTGAGTGTTTGACATCTCTGACAGGAATCGGTGAGTGTTCGAAATTGGGTCGAGGGATCTGTGATACTTTGATATCAGGGACAGGGATTGGTTAGTTTTCGATATCAGTGACAGGGAGCAGAAACTGTTGGATATCAGTGACAAGTATCTGTGAGTGTTCAATATCACTGACAGGGATTGTTCGATGACAGTGCCAGGGATATTTGTGTGTCCGATATCAACGACAGGTGTCTGTGAGTATGCGATAACAGCAACAGGTGTCTGTGAGTGTTGATACCAGCGACAGGAACTCTGTCAGTGTTCAATATCAGTAACAATGATCTGTGAGTGTTCGACATCTCCGACAGGAATCGGAGAGTGTTCGAAATCAGGTCAAGGGAACTGTGATATTTCGATATCAGAGACAGGGATCGGAAAGTGTTCGATATCAGTGGCAAGTATCTGTGAGGATATCACTGACAGGAATACCGACCGTGTTCGATATCAGTGATAGGGATTTGTCAGAGTTTCATATAAGTGACAGTTCGGTGAGTGTTCGATATCAGTGATCGGGCTCTGTGAATGCATGTTATCAGTGACGGGATCTGTCAGTGCTCGATATCATTGACAAACATCTGTGAGTGTTTAATATCAGTTTCAGGGATCAGTGAGGGTTCAATATAACTGACTGGGATTCTGTCTGTGTTCGATATCAGTGACAAGAAACTGTGTGCTTTCGATATCAGTGACAGGGATCGGTGAGTGTTGGATATCAATGACAGGGATCTGTGTGTGTTCGATCTCAGTAATGGATCTGTCAGTGTTCAATATCAGTGACATGGATCTTGGTGTTTTCCATATCAGTGACAGGAACCGGTGAGTGGTCGATATCAGTGACAGGGATCAGTGAGTGTTCGATATCAGTGCCAGGGATCTGTCAATATTCGATATCAGTGACATGCATCTGTGAGTGATCGATATCTGTAATGGATCGGTGAGTGTTCGATATTATTGACAGAGATTTGTGAATCTTCAATTCCAGTGGTAGGGATATTAGATTGTTCGATATCAGTGCTAGGGATCTGTGAGTGTTTGATACCAGTGACAGGAAGTCCGTTAGTGTTCGATATCAGTGACAGGGATCTGTGAGTGTTCGATATCAGTGACAAGTGTCTGTGAGTGTTTGATACCAGTGACAGGAAGTCCGTTAGTGTTCGATATCAGTGACAAGGATCTGTGAGTGTTCGATATCAGTGACAGGGATCGGTGACTATTGGATATCATGACAGGGATTCTGTCTGTGTTTGATATCAGTGACAAAGAACTGTGAGTGTTCGATATCAGTGACAGGGATCAGTGAGTGTTCGATATCAGTGCCAGGGATCTGTCAATGTTCGATATCAGTGACATGCATCTGTGAGTGATCGATATCTGTAATGGATCGGTGAGTGTTCGATATTATTGACAGAGATCTGTGAATCTTCAATTCCAGTGGCAGGGATATTAGAGTGTTCGATATCAGTGACGTGGATCTTTGAGTGTTTGATATCAGTGCTAGGGATCTGTGAGTGTTCGATATCAGCGATAAGTGTCTGTGAGTGTTTGATACCAGTTACAGGAAGTCTGTTAGTGTTCGATATCAGTGACAAGGATCTGTGAGTGTTCGATATCAGTGACAGGGATCGGTGACTGTTGGATATCACGACAGGGATTCTGTCTGGATTCGATATGAGTGACAAGGAACTGTGAGTGTTTGATATCAGTGCTAGGGATCTGTGAGTGTTTGATATCAGCGACCGGTGTCTGTGAGTATTTGATTCCAGCGACAGGAACCGGTAAGTGTTCGACATCAGTGACAGTGATTGGTGAGTGTCCAAAATCAGTTCAAGAGACCTGTGTGTGTTCGATATCAGTGCCAGGTTTATTTGTTCGTTCGAAATCAGTGACAGTGATCGGTGAGTGTTGGAAATCAGTTCGAGAGACCTGTGAGTGTTCCATGTCAGTGCCAGGGATATTTGTGTGTTCGATATCAACGACAGGTGTCTGTGAGTATGCGATAACAGCAACAGGTGTCTGTGAGTGTTTGATACCAGCGACAGGAACTCTGTCTGTGTTCAATATCAGTAACAATGATCTGTGAGTGTTCGACATCTCTGACAGGAATCGGTGAGTGTTCGAAATCGGGTCGAGGGATCTGTGATACTTTGATATCAGGGACAGGGATTGGTTAGTTTTCGATATCAGTGACAGGGATCAGAAACTGTTGGATATCAGTGACAAGTATCTGTGAGTGTTCAATATCACTGACAGGGATAATGTCAGAGTTTGATATCAGTGACAAGGATCTGTGAGTGTTCGATATCAGTGACAGGGATCAGTGACTGTTGGATATCACGACAGGGATTCTGTCTGTGTTCGATATGAGTGACAAGGAACTGTGAGTGTTTGATATCAGTGCTAGGGATCTGTGAGAGTTTGATATCAGCGACCGGTGTCTGTGAGTGTTTGATTCCAGTGACAGGAACTCTGTCAGTTTTCAATATCAGCGACAGGGATCGGTGATTGTTTGCTATCAATGACTGGGATCCGTGAGTGTTCGATGTCAGTGCCAGGGATATTTGTGTGTCCGATATCAACGACAGGTGTCTGTGAGTATGCGATAACAGCAACAGGTGTCTGTGAGTGTTGATACCAGCGACAGGAACTCTGTCAGTGTTCAATATCAGTAACAATGATCTGTGAGTGTTCGACATCTCCGACAGGAATCGGAGAGTGTTCGAAATCAGGTCAAGGGAACTGTGATATTTCGATATCAGAGACAGGGATCGGAAAGTGTTCGATATCAGTGACAAGTATCTGTGAGTGATATCACTGATAGGAATACCGACCGTGTTCGATATCAGTGATAGGGATTTGTCAGAGTTTCATATAAGTGACAGATCGGTGAGTGTTTGATATCAGTGATAGGGCTCTGTGAGTGCATGTTATCAGTGATGGAATCTGTCAGTGTTCGATATCAGTGACAAACATCTGTGAGTGTTTAATATCAGTTTCAGGGATCAGTGAGAGTTCAAAATAACTGACTGGGATTCTGTCTGTGTTCGATATCAGTGACAGGAAACTGTGTGCTTTCGATATCTGTGACAGGGATCGTCGAGTGTTGGATATCAATGACAGGGATCTGTGTGCGTTCAATCTCCGTAATGGATCTGTCAGTGTTCAATATCAGTGACATGGATCTAGGTGTTTTCCATATCAGTGACAGGAACCGGTAAGTGTTCGACATCAGTGACAGGGATCGGTCTGTGTTTGAAATCATATCGAGAGACCTGTGAGTGTTCGATATCAGTGAGAATGATCAGTAAGTACTTGATATCACTGACAGGGATCTGTAAATGTTCGACATCAGTGACAAGGACCTGTGAGTTTTCGACTTCAGTGACAGTGATTGGTGAGTGTTCAAAATGAGTTAGAGATACCTGTGAGTGTTCGATATCAGTGCCAGTGCCAGATCAGTGTTTAAAATCTGTGGGAGTTTCATATGAGCGACAGGGACCTCTGAGTGTTCGATATATGTAATGGATATGTGCGTGTTTGACATCAGTGACAGGGACCTGTGAGTGTTCGACTTCAGTGACAGTGATTGGTGAGTGTTGGAAATCAGTTAAAGAGACCTGTGAGTGTTCGATGTCAGTGCCAGGGATATTTGTGTGTTCTATATCAGCGACAGGTGTCTGTGAGTATTCGATATAAGCAACAGGTGTCTGTGAGTGTTTGATACCAGCAACAGGAACTCTGTCAGTGTTCAATATCAGTAACAATGATCTGTGAGTGTTCGACATCTCTGACAGGAATCGGTGAGTGTTCGAAATCGGGTCGAGGGATCTGTGATACTTTGATATCAGGGACAGGGATTGGTTAGTTTTCGATATCAGTGACAGGGATCAGAAACTGTTGGATATCAGTGACAAGTATCTGTGAGTGTTCAATATCACTGACAGGGATATTGTCAGAGTTTGATATCAGTGATAGGGATCTGTCAGAGTTTGATATAAGTGACAGATCGGTGAGTGTTAGATATCAATGAGAGGGCTCTGTGAATGCATGATATCAGTGACAGGGATCTGTCAGTGTTCGATATCAGTGACAAGCATCTGTGAGTGTTCGATATCAGTGACAGGGATCGGTGAGTGTGCGATATCACTGTCAGGGATTCTGTCTGTGTGTGATATCAGTGACCAGGAACTGTGAGTGTTTGATATCAGTGAGTGTTCGATATCAGTGACAAGGATCTGTGAGTGTTCGATATCAGTGACAGGGATCGGTGACTATTGGATATCACGACAGGGATTCTGTCTGTGTTTGATATCAGTGACAAGGAACTGTGAGTGTTCGATATCAGTGACAGGGATCAGTGAGTGTTCGATATCAGTGCCAGGGATCTGTCAATGTTCGATATCAGTGACATGCATCTGTGAGTGATCGATATCTGTAATGGATCGGTGAGTGTTCGATATTATTGACAGAGATCTGTGAATATTCAATTCCAGTGGCAGGGATATTAGATTGTTCGATATCAGTGACCGGGATCTTTGAGTGTTTGATATCAGTGCTAGGGATCTGTGAGTGTTCGATATCAGCGACAGGTGTCTGTGAGTGTTTGATACCAGTGACAGGAAGTCTGTTAGTGTTCGATATCAGTGACAAGGATCTGTGAGTGTTCGATATCAGTGACAGGGATCGGTGACTATTGGATATCACGACAGGGATTCTGTCTGTGTTCGATATCAGTGACAAGGAACTGTGAGTGTTCGATATCAGTGACAGGGATCAGTGAGTGTTCGATATCAGTGCCAGGGATCTGTCAATGTTCGATATCAGTGACATGCATCTGTGAGTGATCGATATCTGTAATGGATCGGTGAGTGTTCGATATTATTGACAGAGATCTGTGAATCTTCAATTCCAGGGGCAGGGATATTAGAGTGTTCGATATCAGTGACGGGGATCTTTGAGTGTTTGATATCAGTGCTAGGGATCTGTGAGTGTTCAATATCAGCGACAGGTGTCTGTGAGTGTTTGATACCAGTGACAGGAAGTCTGTTAGTGTTCGATATCAGTGACAAGGATCTGTGAGTGTTTGATAACACGACAGGCATTCTGTGAGTGTTCGATATCAGTGATCGGGCTTTTTCAGTGTTTGATATAACTGACAGATTGGTGAGTGTTCGAATATCAGTGAGAATGATCTGTGAGTGCTTGATATCACTGACAGGGATCTGTGTGTGTTCGATATCAGTGCCAGGTTTATTTGTTCGTTCGAAATCAGTGACAGTGATCAGTGAGTGTTGGAAATCAGTTCAAGAGACCTGTGAGTGTTCGATGTCAGTGCCAGGGATATTTGTGTGTCCGATATCAGCGACAGGTGTCTGTGAGTGTTTGATACCATCGACAGGAACTCCCTCAGTGTTCAATATCAGTAACAATGATCTGTGAGTGTTCGACATCTCTGACAGGAATCGGAGAGTGTTCGAAATCAGCTCGAAGGAATTGTGATATTTCGATATCAGAGACAGGGATTGGTTAGTTTTCGATATCAGTGACAGGGATCGGAAAGTGTTCGATATCAGTGACAAGTATCTGTGAGTGATATCACTGACAGGAATACCGACCGTGTTAGATATCAGTGATAGGGATTTGTCAGAGTTTCATACAAGTGACAGTTCGGTGAGTGTTCGATATCAGTGATAGGGCTCTGTGAATGCATGTTATCAGTGACGGGATCTGTCAGTGTTCGATATCAGTGACAAACATCTGTGAGTGTTTAATATCAGTTTCAGGGATCAGTGAGGGTTCAATATAACTGACTGGGATTCTGTCTGTGTTCGATATCAGTGACAAGAAACTGTGTGCTTACGATATCAGTGACAGGGATCGGTGAGTGTTGGATATCAATGACAGGGAACTGTGTGTGTTCGATCTCAGGAATGGATCTGTCAGTGTTCAATATCAGTGACATGGATCTAGGTGTTTTCCATATCAGTGACAGGAACCGGTGAGTGTTCGATATCAGTGACAGGGATCAGTGAGTGTTCGATATCAGTGCCAGGGATCTGTCAATGTTCGAAATCAGTGACATGCATCTGTGAGTGATCGATATCTGTAATGGATCGGTGAGTGTTCGATATTATTGACAGAGATCTGTGAATCTTCAATTCCAGTGGCAGGGATATTAGAGTGTTCAATATCAGTGACGGGGATCTTTGAGTGTTTGATATCAGTGCTAGGGATCTGTGAGTGTTCAATATCAGCGACAGGTGTCTGTGAGTGTTTGATACCAGTGACAGGAAGTCTGTTAGTGTTCGATATCAGTGACAAGGATCTGTGAGTGTTTGATAACACGACAGGCATTCTGTGAGTGTTCGATATCAGTGATCGGGCTCTTTCAGTGTTTGATATAACTGACTGATTGGTGAGTGTTCGAATATCAGTGAGAATGATCTGTGAGTGCTTGATATCACTGACAGGGATCTGTGAATGTTCGAAATCAGTGACAGGGACCTGTGAGTGTTCAACTTCAGTGACAGTGATGGGTGAGTGTCCAAAATCAGTTCAAGAGACCTGTGAGTGTTCGATATCAGTGCCAGGTTTATTTGTTTGTTCGAAATCAGTGACAGTGATCGGTGAGTGTTGGAAATCAGTTCGAGAGACCTGTGAGTGTTCGATGTCAGTGCCAGGGATACTTGTGTGTCCAATATCAACGACAGGTGTCTGTGAGTATGCGATAACAGCAACAGGTGTCTGTGAGTGTTTGATACCAGTGACAGGAACTCTGTCAGTGTTCAATATCAGTAACAATGATCTGTGAGTGTTCGACATCTCTGACAGGAATCGGAGAGTGTTCGAAATCAGGTCAAGGGAACTGTGATACTTCGATATCAGAGACAGGGATTGGTTAGTTTTCGATATCAGTGACAGGGATCGGAAAGTGTTCGATATCAGTGACAAGTATCTGTGAGTGATATCACTGACAGGAATACCGACAGTGTTCGATATCAGTGATAGGGATTTGTCAGAGTTTCATATAAGTGACATTTCGGTGAGTGTTCTATATCAGTGATAGGGCTCTGTGAATGCATGTTATCAGTGATGGGATCTGTCAGTGTTCGATACCAGTGACAGTGATCGGTGAGTGTTTATGATATCAGTGATAGGGCTCTGTGAGTGCATGTTATCAGTGACGGGATCTGTCAGTGTTTGATATCAGTGACAAACATCTGTGAGTGTTTAATATCAGTTTCAGGGATCAGTGAGGGTTCAATATAACTGACTGGGATTCTGTCTGTGTTCGATATCAGTGACAAGAAACTGTGTGCTTTCGATATCAGTGACAGGGATCGGTGAGTGTTGGATATCAATGACAGGGATCTGTGTGTGTTCGATCTCAGTAATGGATCTGTCAGTGTTCAATATCAGTGACATGGATCTAGGTGTTTTGCATATCAGTGACAGGAACCGGTAAGTGTTCGACATCAGTGACAGGGATCGGTCTGTGTTTGAAATCATATCTAGAGACCTGTGAGTGTTCGATATCAGTGAGAATGATCTGTGAGTACTTGATATCACTGACAGGGATCTGTAAATGTTCGACATCAGTGACAAGGACCTGTGAGTTTTCGACTTCAGTGACAGTGATTGGTGAGTGTTCAAAATGAGTTAGAGATAACTGTGAGTGTTCGATATCAGTGCCAGTGCCAGATCAGTGTTTAAAATCTGTGGGAGTTTGATATGAGCGACAGGGACCTCTGAGTGTTCGATATATGTAATGGATATGTGCGTGTTCGACATCAGTGACAGGGACCTGTGAGTGTTCGACTTCAGTGACAGTGATTGGTGAGTGTTGGAAATCAGTTAAAGAGACCTGTGAGTGTTCGATGTCAGTGCCAGGGATATTTGTGTGTCCGATATCAACGACAGGTGTCTGTGAGTATTCGATATCAGCAACAGGTGTCTGTGAGTGTTTGATACCAGCAACAGGAACTCTGTCAGTGTTCAATATCAGTAACAATGATCTGTGAGTGTTTGACATCTCTGACAGGAATCGGTGAGTGTTCGAAATCGGGTCGAGGGATCTGTGATACTTTGATATCAGGGACAGGGATTGGTTAGTTTTCGATATCAGTGACAGGGATCAGAAACTGTTGGATATCAGTGACAAGTATCTGTGAGTGTTCAATATCACTGACAGGGATACTGTCAGAGTTTGATATCAGTGCCAGGGATCTGTCAATGTTCGATATCAGTGACATACATCTGCGAGTGATCGATATCTGTAATGGATCGGTGAGTGTTCGATATTATTGACAGAGATCTGTGAATCTTCAATTCCAGTGGCAGGGATATTAGAGTGTTCGTATCAGTGACAAGGATCTGTGAGTGTTCGATATCAGTGACAGGGATCGGTGACTGTTGGATATCACGACTGGGATTCTGTCTGCGTTCGATATGAGTGACAAGGAACTGTGAGTGTTTGATATCAGTGCTAGGGATCTGTGAGTCTTTGATATCAGCGACAGGTGTCTGTGAGTGTTTGATACCAGTGACAGGAAGTCTGTTAGTGTTCGATATCAGTGACAAGGATCTGTGAGTGTTTGATAACACGACAGGCATTCTGTGAGTGTTCGATATCAGTGATCGGGCTCTTTCAGTGTTTGATATAACTGACTGATTGGTGAGTGTTCGAATATCAGTGAGAATGATCTGTGAGTGCTTGATATCACTGACAGGGATCTGTGAATGTTCGAAATCAGTGACAGGGACCTGTGAGTGTTCAACTTCAGTGACAGTGATGGGTGAGTGTCCAAAATCAGTTCAAGAGACCTGTGAGTGTTCGATATCAGTGCCAGGTTTATTTGTTTGTTCGAAATCAGTGACAGTGATCGGTGAGTGTTGGAAATCAGTTCGAGAGACCTGTGAGTGTTCGATGTCAGTGCCAGGGATACTTGTGTGTCCAATATCAACGACAGGTGTCTGTGAGTATGCGATAACAGCAACAGGTGTCTGTGAGTGTTTGATACCAGTGACAGGAACTCTGTCAGTGTTCAATATCAGTAACAATGATCTGTGAGTGTTCGACATCTCTGACAGGAATCGGAGAGTGTTCGAAATCAGGTCAAGGGAACTGTGATACTTCGATATCAGAGACAGGGATTGGTTAGTTTTCGATATCAGTGACAGGGATCGGAAAGTGTTCGATATCAGTGACAAGTATCTGTGAGTGATATCACTGACAGGAATACCGACAGTGTTCGATATCAGTGATAGGGATTTGTCAGAGTTTCATATAAGTGACATTTCGGTGAGTGTTCTATATCAGTGATAGGGCTCTGTGAATGCATGTTATCAGTGATGGGATCTGTCAGTGTTCGATACCAGTGACAGTGATCGGTGAGTGTTTATGATATCAGTGATAGGGCTCTGTGAGTGCATGTTATCAGTGACGGGATCTGTCAGTGTTTGATATCAGTGACAAACATCTGTGAGTGTTTAATATCAGTTTCAGGGATCAGTGAGGGTTCAATATAACTGACTGGGATTCTGTCTGTGTTCGATATCAGTGACAAGAAACTGTGTGCTTTCGATATCAGTGACAGGGATCGGTGAGTGTTGGATATCAATGACAGGGATCTGTGTGTGTTCGATCTCAGTAATGGATCTGTCAGTGTTCAATATCAGTGACATGGATCTAGGTGTTTTGCATATCAGTGACAGGAACCGGTAAGTGTTCGACATCAGTGACAGGGATCGGTCTGTGTTTGAAATCATATCTAGAGACCTGTGAGTGTTCGATATCAGTGAGAATGATCTGTGAGTACTTGATATCACTGACAGGGATCTGTAAATGTTCGACATCAGTGACAAGGACCTGTGAGTTTTCGACTTCAGTGACAGTGATTGGTGAGTGTTCAAAATGAGTTAGAGATAACTGTGAGTGTTCGATATCAGTGCCAGTGCCAGATCAGTGTTTAAAATCTGTGGGAGTTTGATATGAGCGACAGGGACCTCTGAGTGTTCGATATATGTAATGGATATGTGCGTGTTCGACATCAGTGACAGGGACCTGTGAGTGTTCGACTTCAGTGACAGTGATTGGTGAGTGTTGGAAATCAGTTAAAGAGACCTGTGAGTGTTCGATGTCAGTGCCAGGGATATTTGTGTGTCCGATATCAACGACAGGTGTCTGTGAGTATTCGATATCAGCAACAGGTGTCTGTGAGTGTTTGATACCAGCAACAGGAACTCTGTCAGTGTTCAATATCAGTAACAATGATCTGTGAGTGTTTGACATCTCTGACAGGAATCGGTGAGTGTTCGAAATCGGGTCGAGGGATCTGTGATACTTTGATATCAGGGACAGGGATTGGTTAGTTTTCGATATCAGTGACAGGGATCAGAAACTGTTGGATATCAGTGACAAGTATCTGTGAGTGTTCAATATCACTGACAGGGATACTGTCAGAGTTTGATATCAGTGCCAGGGATCTGTCAATGTTCGATATCAGTGACATACATCTGCGAGTGATCGATATCTGTAATGGATCGGTGAGTGTTCGATATTATTGACAGAGATCTGTGAATCTTCAATTCCAGTGGCAGGGATATTAGAGTGTTCGTATCAGTGACAAGGATCTGTGAGTGTTCGATATCAGTGACAGGGATCGGTGACTGTTGGATATCACGACTGGGATTCTGTCTGCGTTCGATATGAGTGACAAGGAACTGTGAGTGTTTGATATCAGTGCTAGGGATCTGTGAGTCTTTGATATCAGCGACCGGTGTCTGTGAGTGTTTGATTCCAGCGACAGGAACTCTGTCATTTTTCAATATCAGCATCAGGGATCGGTGATTGTTTGCTATCAATGACAGGGATTCATGAGTATTCGATGTCAGTACTAGGTATCTGTGAGAGTTTGATATCAGCGACAGTTGTCTGTGAGTGCTTGATATCAGTGACATGATTTTGTGAATGTTCGATATCTGTAATGGATAGGTGCATGTTCGATATCAGCAACAGTTGTCTGTGAATGTTTGATACCAGCGACAGGAACTCCTTCAGTGTTCAATATCAGTAACAATGATCTGTGAGTGTTCGACATCTCTGACAGGTATCGGTGAGTGTTCGAAATCAGGTCGAGGGATCGGTGATACTTTGATATCAGGGACAGGGATTGGTTAGTTTTCGATATCAGTGACAGGGATCGGAAAGTGTTCGATGTCAGTGACAAATATCTGTGAGTGTTCAATATCATTGAGAGCGATCCGAGTGTGTTCAAAATAAGTGATCAACTGTTAGTTTTCGATATCAGTGACAGCGTTCACTGAGTGCTCAGAGAGTTGTTAGTATCTATTATCAGTAACAGTGAGTTATAAGAGTTTGACATCAGACTGGGATCTGTGACTATTCTATATCTGTGACAGATATCTGTGATTGTACGATATCAGTGACAGGGACTCTGTGAGTGTTAGATAACAGTGACAAGGGTCTGTGAGTGTTCGATATCTGTAATGGATCGGTGAGAGTTCGATATTAGTGACACAGATCTGTGAATCTTCAATACGAATGGCAGGGATATTAGAGTGTTCGATATCAGTGACAGGTGTCTGTGACTGTTTGATACCAGAGACAGGAACTCTGTCAGTTTTCAATATCAGTGACAGGGATCGGTGAGTGTTTGCTATCAATGACAGGGATCGGTGAGTGTACAATGACAGTGCAAGGTATCTGTGAGTGTTTGATATCACGACAGGGATTCTGTCTGTGTTCGATATCAGTGACAAGGAACTGTGAGTGTCTGATATCAGTGACAGGGATCTGTGAGTATTGAATATCAGTGACAGGGATCTGTGAGTGTTCAATATCAGTGACAGGGATCTGTCAGAGTTTGATATAACTGACAGATCGGTGAGTGTTTAAATATCAGAGAGAATGATCTGTGAGTGCTTGATATGTCTGACAGGGATATTTGAGTGTTTAATATCAGTGACAGGGATCTGTCAGAGTTTGATATAACTGACAGATCGGTGAGTGTTCAAATATCAGAGAGAATGATCTGTGAGTGCTTGATATCACTGACAGGGATATGTGAGTGTTCGACTTCTGTGACAGTGATCGGTGAGTGTTGGAAATCAGTTAGAGAGACCTGTGAGTGTTCGATGTCAGCGACAGGTGTCTGTGGGTATTCGATATCAGCAACAGTTGTCTGTGAGTGTTTTATACCAGCGACAGGAACTCTGTCAGTGTTCAATATCAGTAACAATGATCTGTGAGTGTTCGACATCTCTGACAGGAATCGGTGAGAGTTCAAAATCAGGTCGAGGGATCTGTGATACTTCGATATCAGGGACAGGGTTTGGTTAGTTTTCGATATCAGTGACAGGGATCGGAAACAGTTGGATATCAGTGACAAGTATCTGTGAGTGTTCAATATCACTGACAGGGATACTGTCAGAGTTCGATATCAGTGATAGGGATCTGACTGTGTTCGATATCAGTGACAAGCATCTGTGAGTGTTCGATATCAGTGACATGGATCGGTGAGTGTGCGATATCACTGTCAGGGATACTGTCTGTGTTCGATATCAGTGACAAGGAACAGTGAGAGTTTGATATCAATGATAGGGATCTGTGAGTGTTCGATATCAGTGCCAGGGATCTGTCAATGTTCAAAATCAGAGACAGGGATCTGTCAATGTCGATATCAGTGACAAGTATCTGTGAGTGTTCGATATCACTGACAGGGATACTGTCAGAGTTCGATATCAGTGATAGGGATCTGACTGTGTTCGATATTAGTGAAAAGCATCTGTGAGTGTTCGATATCAGTGACATGGATCGGTGAGTGTGCGATATCACTGACAGGGATACTGTATGTGTTCGATATCAGTGACAAGGAACAGTGAGAGTTTGATATCAATGATAGGGATCTGTGAGTGTTCGATATCAGTGCCAGGGATCTGTCAATGTTCAAAATCAGAGACAGGGATCTGTCAATGTCGATATCAGAGACAATCATCTGTGAGTGTTCGATATCAGTGACAGCGATCGGTGTGTGTTCGATATCACTGTCAGGGATTCTGTCTGTGTTCAATATCAGTGACAGGGATCTGTGAGTGTTCGATATCAGTGCCAGGTATCTGTCAATGTTCGAAATCAGTGACAGGGATCTGTGAGTTTTCGATATCAGTGCTAGGGATCTGTGAGTGTTCGATATCATCGACAGTTGTCTGTGAGTGTTTGATACCAGCGACAAGAAGTCTGTTAGTGTTCGATATCTGTGCCAGTGCCAGATCAGTGTTCAAAATCTGTGAGAGTTTGAAGTGAGTGACAGGGATCTGTGAGTTTTCGATATCTGTAATGGATAGGTGCATGTTCGATATCTGTGACAGGGATTTGTGAGTATTCGATATCAGCAACAGTTGTCTGTGAGTGTTTGATACCAGCGACAGGAACTCCGTCAGTGTTCCATATCAGTAACAATGATCTGTGAGTGTTCGACATCTCTGACAGGAATCGGTGAGTGTTCGAAATCAGGTCGAGGTATCTGTGATACTTCGATATCAGGGACTGGTTTTGGCTAGTTTTCGATATCAGTGAGAGGGATCGGAAAGTGTTCGATGTCAGTGACAAATATCTGTGAGAGTTCGATATCACTGACAGGAATACTGTCAGTGTTCGATATCAGTGAAAGGGTTCTGTCAGAGTTAGATATAAGTGACAGTGATCGGTGAGTGTTGGAAATCAGGTAGAGAGACCAGTGAGTGTTTGATGTCAGTGCCAGGGGTATTTGTGTGTTCGATATCAACGACAGGTGTGTGTGAGTATTCAATATCAGCAACAGGTGTCTGTGAGTGTTTGATACCAGCGACAGGAAGTCTGTTAGTGTTCTATATCACTGACAATGATCTGTGAGTGTTCGATAACAGTGACAGGGATCGGTGAGTGTTCAATATCAGTGACAGGGATCGGTGAGTGTTTGATATCAGTGCTAGGGATCTGTGAGTGATCGATATCAGTGACAGGTGTCTGTCAGTGTACGATATCAGCGACAGTTGTCTGTGAGTGTTTGATACCAGCGACAGGAACTCCGTCAGTGTTCCATATCAGTAAGAATGATTTGTGAGTGTTCGACATCTCTGACAGGAATCGGTGAGTGTTCGAAATCAGGTCGAGGGATCTGTGATACTGCGATATCAGGGACAGGGTTTGGTTAGTTTTCGATATCAGTGACAGGGATCGGAAACTGTTGGATATCATTGACAAGTATCTGTGAGTGTTCGATATCACTGACAGGGATACTGTCAGAGTTCGATATCAGTGATAGTGATTTGACTGTGTTCGATATCAGTGACAAGGATCGGTGAGTGTTCGATATCAGTGACAAAGATCTGTGAGTGTTTGATATCAGTGCCAGGGATCTGTCAATTTTCGATATCAGTGACATGCATCTGTGAGTGTTCAATATCAGTGACAGGGACCTGTGAGTGTTCGACTTCAGTGACAATGATCGATGAGTGTTGGAAATCAGTTAAAGGGACCTGTAAGTGTTTGATGTCAGTGCCAGGGATATTTGTGTGTCTGATATCAACGACAGGTGTCTGTGAGTATGCGATAACAGCAACAGGTTTCTGTGAGTGTTTGATACCAGCAACAGGAACTCTGTCAGTGTTCAATATCAGTAACAATGATCTGTGAGAGTTCGACATCTCTGACAGGAATCGGTGAGTGTTCGAAATCGGGTCGAGGGATCTGTGATACTTTGATCACAGGGACAGGGATTGGTTAGTTTTCGATATCGGCGACAGGGATCAGAAACTGTTGGATATCAGTGACAAGTATCTGTGAATGTTCAATATCACTGACAGGGATACTGTCAGAGTTTGATATCAGTGATAGGGATCTGTCGGAGTTTGATATAAGTGACAGATCGGTGAGTGTTCGATATCAATGAGAGGGCTCTGTGAATGCATGATATCAGTGACAGGGATCTGTCAGTGTTCGATATCAGTGACAAGCATCTGTGAGTGTGCGATATCACTGTCAGGGATTCTGTCGGTGTTTGATATCAGTGACAAGGAACTGTGAGTGTTCGATATCAGTGACAGGGATCAGTGAGTGTTCGATATCAGTGCCAGGGATCTGTCAATGTTCGATATCAGTGACATGCATCTGTGAGTGATCGATATCTGTAATGGATCGGTGAGTGTTCGATATTATTGACAGAGATCTGTGAATCTTTAATTCCAGTGGCAGGGATATTAGAGTGTTCGATATCAGTGACGGGGATCTTTGACTGTTTGATATCAGTGCTAGGTTTCTGTGAGTGTTTGATACCAGCGACAGGAAGTCAGTTAGTGTTCTATATCAGTGACAAGGACCTGTGAGTGTTTGATATCAGTGATCGGGATCGGTGAGTGTTCGATATCAGTGACAGGGATCGGTGAGTGTTTGATATCAGTGAAAAGGATCTGTGAGTGTTTGATACCATCGACAGGAACTCCCTCAGTGTTCAATATCAGTAACAATGATCTGTGAGTGTTCGACATCTCTGACAGGAATCGGTGAGTGTTCGAAATCTGGTCGAGGGATCTGTGATACTTCGATGTCAGGGACAGGGATTGGTTAGTTTTCGATATCAGTGACAGGGATCGGGAAGTGTTCGATGTCAGTGACAAATATCTGTGAGAGTTCGATATCACTGACAGGGATACTGTCAGTGTTCGATATCAGTGATAGGGATCTGTCAGAGTTAGATATAAGTGACAGTTCGGTGAGTTTTCGATATCAATGAGAGTGCTCTGTGAGTGCATGATATCAGTGACAGGGATATGTCAGTGTTCGATATCAGTGACATGCATCTGTGTGTGTTCGATATCTGTAATGGATCTGAGAATGTTCGATATTAGTGACAGAGATCTGTGAATCGTCAATACCAGTGGCAGGGATATTAGAGTGTTCGATATCACTGACAGGTATCTGTGAATGTTCGACATCAGTGACAGGGACCTGTGAGTGTTCAACTTCAGTGACAGTGATCGGTGAGTGTTCCAACAAGTTAGAGATACCTGTGAGTTTTCGATATCAGTGCCAGTGCCAGATCAGTGTTCAAAATCTGTGAGAGTTTGAAGTGAGTGACAGGGATCTGTGAGTTTTCGATATCTGTAATGGATAGGTGCATGTTCGATATCTGTGACAGGGATTTGTGAGTATTCAATATCAGCAACAGTTGTCTGTGTGTGTTTGATACCAGCGACAGGAACTCCGTCAGTGTTCCATATCAGTAAGAATGATCTGTCAGTGTTCGACATCTCGGACAGTAATCGGTGAGTGTTCGAAATCATGTCGAGGGATCTGTGATTCTTCGATATCACGGACTGGGTTTGGTTAGTTTTCGATATCAGTGACAGGGATCTGTGAGTGTTCGATAACAGTGATCGGGCACTGTCAGAGTTAGATATAAGTGACAGATCGGTGAGTGTGCGATATCAATGCCAGGGATCTGTCAATGTTCGATATCAGTGACATGCATCTGTGAGTGTACGATATCTGTAATGGATCGGTGAGTGTTCGATATTAGTGACAGAGATCTGTGAATCTTCAATACCAGTGGCAGGGATATTAGAGTGTTCGATATCAGTGACGGGGATCTGTGAGTGTTTGATATCAGTGCTAGGGATCTGTGAGTGTTCGATATCAGCGACAGGTGTCTGTGTGTGTTTGATATCAGCGACAGTTGTCTGTGAGTGTTTGATACTAGCGACAGGAGGTCTGTTAGTGTTCGATATCAGTGACAAGGATCTGTGAGTGTTCGATATCAGTGACAGAGATCTGTGTGCATATTAGATCAGTGACAGAGATCTGTGAGTGTTCGATAACAGTGATCGGGCTCTGTCAGAATTTGATATAAGTGACAGATCTTTGAGTGATCGATATCAGTGAGAATGATCTGTGATTTCTTGATATCACTGACAGGGATCTGTGAGTGTTCGACTTCAGTGACAGTGATCGGTGAGTGTTCCAACAAATTTGAGGTACCTGTGAGTTTTCGATATCAGTGCCAGTGCCAGATCAGTGTTCAAAATCTGTGAGAGTTTGAAGTGAGTGACAGGGATCTGTGAGTGTTCGATATCTGTAATGGATAGGTGCATGTTCGATATCTGTGACAGGGATCTGTGAGTATTCGATATCAGCAACATTTGTCTGTGAGTGTTTGATACCAGCGACAGGAACTCCATCAGTGTTCCATATCAGTAAGAATGATCTGTGAGTGTTCTTCGACATCTCTGACAGGAATCGGTGAGTGTTCGAAATCAGGTCGAGGGATCTGTGATACTTTGATATCAGGGACTGGTTTTGGTTAGTTTTCGATATCGGTGACAGGGATCAGAAACTGTTGGATATCAGTGACAAGTATCTGTGAATGTTCAATATCACTGACAGGGATACTGTCAGAGTTTGATATCAGTGATAGGGATCTGTCAGAGTTTGATATAAGTGACAGAACGGTGAGTGTTCGAAATCAGGTCGAGGGATCTGTGATACTTCGATATCAGGGACTGGTTTTGGTTAGTTTTCGATATCGGTGACAGGGATCAGAAACTGTTGGATATCAGTGACAAGTATCTGTGAATGTTCAATATCACTGACAGGGATACTGTCAGAGTTTGATATCAGTGATAGGGATCTGTCAGAGTTTGATATAAGTGACAGATCGGTGAGAGTTCGATATCAATGAGAGGGCTCTGTGAATGCATGATATCAGTGACAGGGATCTGTCAGTGTTCGATATCAGTGACAAGCATCTGTGAGTGTTCGATATCAGTGACAGGGATCAGTGAGTGTGCGATATCACTGTCAGGGATTCTGTCTGTGTTTGATATCAGTGACAAGGAACTGTGAGTGTTCGATATCAGTGACAGGGATCAGTGAGTGTTTGATATCAGTGCCAGGGATCTGTCAATGTTCGATATCAGTGACATGCATCTGTGAGTGATCGATATTTGTAATGGATCGGTGAGTTTTCGATATTATTGACAGAGATATGTGAATCTTCAATTCCAGTGGCAGGGATATTAGAGTGTTCGATATCAGTGACGGGGATCTTTGAGTGTTTGATATCAGTGCTAGGGATCTGTGAGTGTTCGATATCAGCGACAGGTGTCTGTGTGTGTTTGATATCAGCGACAGTTGTCTGTGAGTGTTTGATACTAGCGACAGGAGGTCTGTTAGTGTTCGATATCAGTGACAAGGATCTGTGAGTGTTCGATATCAGTGACAGAGATCTGTGTGCATATTAGATCAGTGACAGGGATCTGTGAGTGTTCGATAACAGTGATCGGGCTCTGTCAGAATTTGATATAAGTGACAGATCTTTGAGTGATCGATATCAGTGAGAATGATCTGTGATTTCTTGATATCACTGACAGGGATCTGTGAGTGTTCGACTTCAGTGACAGTGATCGGTGAGTGTTCCAACAAATTTGAGGTACCTGTGAGTTTTCGATATCAGTGCCAGTGCCAGATCAGTGTTCAAAATCTGTGAGAGTTTGAAGTGAGTGACAGGGATCTGTGAGTGTTCGATATCTGTAATGGATAGGTGCATGTTCGATATCTGTGACAGGGATCTGTGAGTATTCGATATCAGCAACATTTGTCTGTGAGTGTTTGATACCAGCGACAGGAACTCCATCAGTGTTCCATATCAGTAAGAATGATCTGTGAGTGTTCTTCGACATCTCTGACAGGAATCGGTGAGTGTTCGAAATCAGGTCGAGGGATCTGTGATACTTTGATATCAGGGACTGGTTTTGGTTAGTTTTCGATATCGGTGACAGGGATCAGAAACTGTTGGATATCAGTGACAAGTATCTGTGAATGTTCAATATCACTGACAGGGATACTGTCAGAGTTTGATATCAGTGATAGGGATCTGTCAGAGTTTGATATAAGTGACAGAACGGTGAGTGTTCGAAATCAGGTCGAGGGATCTGTGATACTTCGATATCAGGGACTGGTTTTGGTTAGTTTTCGATATCGGTGACAGGGATCAGAAACTGTTGGATATCAGTGACAAGTATCTGTGAATGTTCAATATCACTGACAGGGATACTGTCAGAGTTTGATATCAGTGATAGGGATCTGTCAGAGTTTGATATAAGTGACAGATCGGTGAGTGTTCGATATCAATGAGAGGGCTCTGTGAATGCATGATATCAGTGACAGGGATCTGTCAGTGTTCGATATCAGTGACAAGCATCTGTGAGTTTTCGATATCAGTGACAGGGATCAGTGAGTGTTTGATATCAGTGCCAGGGATCTGTCAATGTTCGATATCAGTGACATGCATCTGTGAGTGATCGATATTTGTAATGGATCGGTGAGTTTTCGATATTATTGACAGAGATCTGTGAATCTTCAATTCCAGTGGCAGGGATATTAGAGTGTTCGATATCAGTGACGGGGATCTTTGAGTGTTTGATATCAGTGCTAGGGATCTGTGAATGTTCGATATCAGCAACAGGGATCGGTGAGTGTTTGATACCAGCGACAGGAAGTCTGTTAGTGTTCGATATCTGTGACAAGGATCTGTGAGTGTTCGATATCAGTGACAGGGATCGGTGACTATTGGATATCACGACAGGGATTCTGCCTGTGTTCGATATCAATGAAAAGGAACTGTGAGTGTTTGATATCAGTGCTAGGGATCTGTGAGTGTTTAATTCCAGCGACAGGAACTCTGTCAGTTTTCAATATCAGCGACAGGGATCGGTGATTGTTTGCTATCAATGACCGGGATGCTTGAGTGTTCGATGTCAGTGCTAGGTATCTGTGTGTGTTTGATATCAGCGACAGTTGTCTGTGAGTGCTTGATATAAGCAACAGGAATTCTGTCAGTGTTCAATATCAGTAACAATGATCTGTGAGTGTTCGACATCTCTGACAGGAATCGGTGACTGTTCGAAATCGGGTCGAGGGATCTGTGATACTTTGATATCAGGGACAGGGATTGGTTAGTTTTCGATATCGGTGACAGGGATCAGAAACTGTTGGATATCAGTGACAAGTATCTGTGAGTGTTCAATATCACTGACAGGGATATTGTCAGAGTTTGATATCAGTGATAGGGATCTGTCGGAGTTTGATATAAGTGACAGTTCGGTGAGAGTTCGATATCAATGAGAAGGCTCTGTGAGTGCATGATATCAGTGACAGGGATCTGTCAGTGTTCGATATCAGTGACATGCATCTGTGAGTGTTCTATATCTGTAATGGATCTGAGAATGTTCGATATTAGTGACAGAGATCTGTGAATCGTCAATACCAGTGGCAGGGATATTAGAGTGTTCGATATCACTGACAGGTATCTGTGAATGTTCGACATCAGTGACAGGGACCTGTGAGTGTTCGACTTCAGTGACAGTGATCGGTGAGTGGTCCAACAAGTTAGAGATACCTGTGAGTTTTCGATATCAGTGCCAGTGCCAGATCAGTGTTCAAAATCTGTGAGAGTTTGAAGTGAGTGACAGGGATCTGTGAGTTTTCGATATCAGTGCCAGGGATCTGTCAATGTTCGATATCAGTGACATGCATCTGTGAGTGTTCAATATCAGTGACGGGGATCTGTGAGTGTTTGATATCAGTGCTAGGGATCTGTGAGTGTTCGATATCAGCGACAGGTGTCTGTCAGTGTTTGATATCAGCGACAGTTGTCTGTGATTGTTTGATACCAGCGACAGGATGTCTGTTAGTGTTCGATATCAGTGACAAGGATCTGTGAATGTTCAATATCAGTGACAGGGATCGGTGAGAGTTTGATACCAGCGACAGGGATTCTCTCTGTGTTCGATATCAGTGACAAGGAACTGTGAGTATTCGATATTAGTGACAGGGATCTGTGAGCGTTGGATATCAGTGACAGGGATCTGTGAGTGTTCGATAACAGTGATCGGGCACTGTCAGAGTTAGATATAAGTGACAGATTGGTGAGTGTGCGATATCAATGCCAGGGATCTGTCAATGTTCGATATCAGTGACATGCATCTGTGAGTGTACGATATCTGTAATGGATCGGTGAGTGTTCGATATTAGTGACAGAGATCTGTGAATCTTCAATACCAGTGGCATGGATATTAGAGTGTTCGATATCAGTGACGGGGATCTGTGAGTGTTTGATATCAGTGCTAGGGATCTGTGAGTGTTCGATATCAGCGACAGGTGTCTGTGTGTGTTCGATATCAGCGACAGTTGTCTGTGAGTGTTTGATACTAGCGACAGGAGGTCTGTTAGTGTTCGATATCAGTGACAAGGATCTGTGAGTGTTCGATATCAGTGACAGGGATCTGTGAGTGTTCGATATCAGTGACAGAGATCTGTGCGCATATTAGATCAGTGACAGGGATCTGTGAGTGTTCGATAACAGTGATCGGGCTCTGTCAGAATTTGATATAAGTGACAGATCTTTGAGTGATCGATATCAGTGAGAATGATCTGTGATTTCTTGATATCACTGACAGGGATCTGTGAGTGTTCGACTTCAGTGACTGTGATCGGTGAGTGTTCCAACAAGTTAGAGATACCTGTGAGTTTTCGATATCAGTGCCAGTGCCAGATCAGTGTTCAAAATCTGTGAGAGTTTGAAGTGAGTGACAGGGATCTGTGAGTTTTCGATATCTGTAATGGATAGGTGCATGTTCGATATCTGTGACAGGGATCTGTGAGTATTCGATATCAGCAACAGTTGTCTGTGAGTGTTTGATACCAGCGACAGGAACTCTGTAAGTGTTCCATATCAGTAAGAATGATCTGTGAGTGTTCTTCGACATCTCTGACAGGAATCGGTGAGTGTTCGAAATCAGGTCGAGGGATCTGTGATACTTTGATATCAGGGACTGGTTTTGGTTAGTTTTCGATATCGGTGACAGGGATCAGAAACTGTTGGATATCAGTGACAAGTATCTGTGAATGTTCAATATCACTGACAGGGATACTGTCAGAGTTTGATATCAGTGATAGGGATCTGTCAGAGTTTGATATAAGTGACAGAACGGTGAGTGTTCGAAATCAGGTCGAGGGATCTGTGATACTTCGATATCAGGGACTGGTTTTGGTTAGTTTTCGATATCGGTGACAGGGATCAGAAACTGTTGGATATCAGTGACAAGTATCTGTGAATGTTCAATATCACTGACAGGGATACTGTCAGAGTTTGATATCAGTGATAGGGATCTGTCAGAGTTTGATATAAGTGACAGATCGGTGAGTGTTCGATATCAATGAGAGGGCTCTGTGAATGCATGATATCAGTGACAGGGATCTGTCAGTGTTCGATATCAGTGACAAGCATCTGTGAGTTTTCGATATCAGTGACAGGGATCAGTGAGTGTTTGATATCAGTGCCAGGGATCTGTCAATGTTCGATATCAGTGACATGCATCTGTGAGTGATCGATATTTGTAATGGATCGGTGAGTTTTCGATATTATTGACAGAGATCTGTGAATCTTCAATTCCAGTGGCAGGGATATTAGAGTGTTCGATATCAGTGACGGGGATCTTTGAGTGTTTGATATCAGTGCTAGGGATCTGTGAATGTTCGATATCAGCAACAGGGATCGGTGAGTGTTTGATACCAGCGACAGGAAGTCTGTTAGTGTTCGATATCTGTGACAAGGATCTGTGAGTGTTCGATATCAGTGACAGGGATCGGTGACTATTGGATATCACGACAGGGATTCTGCCTGTGTTCGATATCAATGAAAAGGAACTGTGAGTGTTTGATATCAGTGCTAGGGATCTGTGAGTGTTTAATTCCAGCGACAGGAACTCTGTCAGTTTTCAATATCAGCGACAGGGATCGGTGATTGTTTGCTATCAATGACCGGGATGCTTGAGTGTTCGATGTCAGTGCTAGGTATCTGTGTGTGTTTGATATCAGCGACAGTTGTCTGTGAGTGCTTGATATAAGCAACAGGAATTCTGTCAGTGTTCAATATCAGTAACAATGATCTGTGAGTGTTCGACATCTCTGACAGGAATCGGTGACTGTTCGAAATCGGGTCGAGGGATCTGTGATACTTTGATATCAGGGACAGGGATTGGTTAGTTTTCGATATCGGTGACAGGGATCAGAAACTGTTGGATATCAGTGACAAGTATCTGTGAGTGTTCAATATCACTGACAGGGATATTGTCAGAGTTTGATATCAGTGATAGGGATCTGTCGGAGTTTGATATAAGTGACAGTTCGGTGAGAGTTCGATATCAATGAGAAGGCTCTGTGAGTGCATGATATCAGTGACAGGGATCTGTCAGTGTTCGATATCAGTGACATGCATCTGTGAGTGTTCTATATCTGTAATGGATCTGAGAATGTTCGATATTAGTGACAGAGATCTGTGAATCGTCAATACCAGTGGCAGGGATATTAGAGTGTTCGATATCACTGACAGGTATCTGTGAATGTTCGACATCAGTGACAGGGACCTGTGAGTGTTCGACTTCAGTGACAGTGATCGGTGAGTGGTCCAACAAGTTAGAGATACCTGTGAGTTTTCGATATCAGTGCCAGTGCCAGATCAGTGTTCAAAATCTGTGAGAGTTTGAAGTGAGTGACAGGGATCTGTGAGTTTTCGATATCAGTGCCAGGGATCTGTCAATGTTCGATATCAGTGACATGCATCTGTGAGTGTTCAATATCAGTGACGGGGATCTGTGAGTGTTTGATATCAGTGCTAGGGATCTGTGAGTGTTCGATATCAGCGACAGGTGTCTGTCAGTGTTTGATATCAGCGACAGTTGTCTGTGATTGTTTGATACCAGCGACAGGATGTCTGTTAGTGTTCGATATCAGTGACAAGGATCTGTGAATGTTCAATATCAGTGACAGGGATCGGTGAGAGTTTGATACCAGCGACAGGGATTCTCTCTGTGTTCGATATCAGTGACAAGGAACTGTGAGTATTCGATATTAGTGACAGGGATCTGTGAGCGTTGGATATCAGTGACAGGGATCTGTGAGTGTTCGATAACAGTGATCGGGCACTGTCAGAGTTAGATATAAGTGACAGATTGGTGAGTGTGCGATATCAATGCCAGGGATCTGTCAATGTTCGATATCAGTGACATGCATCTGTGAGTGTACGATATCTGTAATGGATCGGTGAGTGTTCGATATTAGTGACAGAGATCTGTGAATCTTCAATACCAGTGGCATGGATATTAGAGTGTTCGATATCAGTGACGGGGATCTGTGAGTGTTTGATATCAGTGCTAGGGATCTGTGAGTGTTCGATATCAGCGACAGGTGTCTGTGTGTGTTCGATATCAGCGACAGTTGTCTGTGAGTGTTTGATACTAGCGACAGGAGGTCTGTTAGTGTTCGATATCAGTGACAAGGATCTGTGAGTGTTCGATATCAGTGACAGGGATCTGTGAGTGTTCGATATCAGTGACAGAGATCTGTGCGCATATTAGATCAGTGACAGGGATCTGTGAGTGTTCGATAACAGTGATCGGGCTCTGTCAGAATTTGATATAAGTGACAGATCTTTGAGTGATCGATATCAGTGAGAATGATCTGTGATTTCTTGATATCACTGACAGGGATCTGTGAGTGTTCGACTTCAGTGACTGTGATCGGTGAGTGTTCCAACAAGTTAGAGATACCTGTGAGTTTTCGATATCAGTGCCAGTGCCAGATCAGTGTTCAAAATCTGTGAGAGTTTGAAGTGAGTGACAGGGATCTGTGAGTTTTCGATATCTGTAATGGATAGGTGCATGTTCGATATCTGTGACAGGGATCTGTGAGTATTCGATATCAGCAACAGTTGTCTGTGAGTGTTTGATACCAGCGACAGGAACTCTGTAAGTGTTCCATATCAGTAAGAATGATCTGTGAGTGTTCTTCGACATCTCTGACAGGAATCGGTGAGTGTTCGAAATCAGGTCGAGGGATCTGTGATACTTTGATATCAGGGACTGGTTTTGGTTAGTTTTCGATATCGGTGACAGGGATCAGAAACTGTTGGATATCAGTGACAAGTATCTGTGAATGTTCAATATCACTGACAGGGATACTGTCAGAGTTTGATATCAGTGATAGGGATCTGTCAGAGTTTGATATAAGTGACAGAACGGTGAGTGTTCGAAATCAGGTCGAGGGATCTGTGATACTTCGATATCAGGGACTGGTTTTGGTTAGTTTTTGATATCGGTGACAGGGATCAGAAACTGTTGGATATCAGTGACAAGTATCTGTGAATGTTCAATATCACTGACAGGGATACTGTCAGAGTTTGATATCAGTGATAGGGATCTGTCAGAGTTTGATATAAGTGACAGATCGGTGAGTGTTCGATATCAATGAGAGGGCTCTGTGAATGCATGATATCAGTGACAGGGATCTGTCAGTGTTCGATATCAGTGACAAGCATCTGTGAGTTTTCGATATCAGTGACAGGGATCAGTGAGTGTTTGATATCAGTGCCAGGGATCTGTCAATGTTCGATATCAGTGACATGCATCTGTGAGTGATCGATATTTGTAATGGATCGGTGAGTTTTCGATATTATTGACAGAGATCTGTGAATCTTCAATTCCAGTGGCAGGGATATTAGAGTGTTCGATATCAGTGACGGGGATCTTTGAGTGTTTGATATCAGTGCTAGGGATCTGTGAATGTTCGATATCAGCAACAGGGATCGGTGAGTGTTTGATACCAGCGACAGGAAGTCTGTTAGTGTTCGATATCTGTGACAAGGATCTGTGAGTGTTCGATATCAGTGACAGGGATCGGTGACTATTGGATATCACGACAGGGATTCTGCCTGTGTTCGATATCAATGAAAAGGAACTGTGAGTGTTTGATATCAGTGCTAGGGATCTGTGAGTGTTTAATTCCAGCGACAGGAACTCTGTCAGTTTTCAATATCAGCGACAGGGATCGGTGATTGTTTGCTATCAATGACCGGGATGCTTGAGTGTTCGATGTCAGTGCTAGGTATCTGTGTGTGTTTGATATCAGCGACAGTTGTCTGTGAGTGCTTGATATAAGCAACAGGAATTCTGTCAGTGTTCAATATCAGTAACAATGATCTGTGAGTGTTCGACATCTCTGACAGGAATCGGTGACTGTTCGAAATCGGGTCGAGGGATCTGTGATACTTTGATATCAGGGACAGGGATTGGTTAGTTTTCGATATCGGTGACAGGGATCAGAAACTGTTGGATATCAGTGACAAGTATCTGTGAGTGTTCAATATCACTGACAGGGATATTGTCAGAGTTTGATATCAGTGATAGGGATCTGTCGGAGTTTGATATAAGTGACAGTTCGGTGAGAGTTCGATATCAATGAGAAGGCTCTGTGAGTGCATGATATCAGTGACAGGGATCTGTCAGTGTTCGATATCAGTGACATGCATCTGTGAGTGTTCTATATCTGTAATGGATCTGAGAATGTTCGATATTAGTGACAGAGATCTGTGAATCGTCAATACCAGTGGCAGGGATATTAGAGTGTTCGATATCACTGACAGGTATCTGTGAATGTTCGACATCAGTGACAGGGACCTGTGAGTGTTCGACTTCAGTGACAGTGATCGGTGAGTGGTCCAACAAGTTAGAGATACCTGTGAGTTTTCGATATCAGTGCCAGTGCCAGATCAGTGTTCAAAATCTGTGAGAGTTTGAAGTGAGTGACAGGGATCTGTGAGTTTTCGATATCAGTGCCAGGGATCTGTCAATGTTCGATATCAGTGACATGCATCTGTGAGTGTTCAATATCAGTGACGGGGATCTGTGAGTGTTTGATATCAGTGCTAGGGATCTGTGAGTGTTCGATATCAGCGACAGGTGTCTGTCAGTGTTTGATATCAGCGACAGTTGTCTGTGATTGTTTGATACCAGCGACAGGATGTCTGTTAGTGTTCGATATCAGTGACAAGGATCTGTGAATGTTCAATATCAGTGACAGGGATCGGTGAGAGTTTGATACCAGCGACAGGGATTCTCTCTGTGTTCGATATCAGTGACAAGGAACTGTGAGTATTCGATATTAGTGACAGGGATCTGTGAGCGTTGGATATCAGTGACAGGGATCTGTGAGTGTTCGATAACAGTGATCGGGCACTGTCAGAGTTAGATATAAGTGACAGATTGGTGAGTGTGCGATATCAATGCCAGGGATCTGTCAATGTTCGATATCAGTGACATGCATCTGTGAGTGTACGATATCTGTAATGGATCGGTGAGTGTTCGATATTAGTGACAGAGATCTGTGAATCTTCAATACCAGTGGCATGGATATTAGAGTGTTCGATATCAGTGACGGGGATCTGTGAGTGTTTGATATCAGTGCTAGGGATCTGTGAGTGTTCGATATCAGCGACAGGTGTCTGTGTGTGTTCGATATCAGCGACAGTTGTCTGTGAGTGTTTGATACTAGCGACAGGAGGTCTGTTAGTGTTCGATATCAGTGACAAGGATCTGTGAGTGTTCGATATCAGTGACAGGGATCTGTGAGTGTTCGATATCAGTGACAGAGATCTGTGCGCATATTAGATCAGTGACAGGGATCTGTGAGTGTTCGATAACAGTGATCGGGCTCTGTCAGAATTTGATATAAGTGACAGATCTTTGAGTGATCGATATCAGTGAGAATGATCTGTGATTTCTTGATATCACTGACAGGGATCTGTGAGTGTTCGACTTCAGTGACTGTGATCGGTGAGTGTTCCAACAAGTTAGAGATACCTGTGAGTTTTCGATATCAGTGCCAGTGCCAGATCAGTGTTCAAAATCTGTGAGAGTTTGAAGTGAGTGACAGGGATCTGTGAGTTTTCGATATCTGTAATGGATAGGTGCATGTTCGATATCTGTGACAGGGATCTGTGAGTATTCGATATCAGCAACAGTTGTCTGTGAGTGTTTGATACCAGCGACAGGAACTCTGTAAGTGTTCCATATCAGTAAGAATGATCTGTGAGTGTTCTTCGACATCTCTGACAGGAATCGGTGAGTGTTCGAAATCAGGTCGAGGGATCTGTGATACTTTGATATCAGGGACTGGTTTTGGTTAGTTTTCGATATCGGTGACAGGGATCAGAAACTGTTGGATATCAGTGACAAGTATCTGTGAATGTTCAATATCACTGACAGGGATACTGTCAGAGTTTGATATCAGTGATAGGGATCTGTCAGAGTTTGATATAAGTGACAGAACGGTGAGTGTTCGAAATCAGGTCGAGGGATCTGTGATACTTCGATATCAGGGACTGGTTTTGGTTAGTTTTCGATATCGGTGACAGGGATCAGAAACTGTTGGATATCAGTGACAAGTATCTGTGAATGTTCAATATCACTGACAGGGATACTGTCAGAGTTTGATATCAGTGATAGGGATCTGTCAGAGTTTGATATAAGTGACAGATCGGTGAGTGTTCGATATCAATGAGAGGGCTCTGTGAATGCATGATATCAGTGACAGGGATCTGTCAGTGTTCGATATCAGTGACAAGCATCTGTGAGTTTTCGATATCAGTGACAGGGATCAGTGAGTGTTTGATATCAGTGCCAGGGATCTGTCAATGTTCGATATCAGTGACATGCATCTGTGAGTGATCGATATTTGTAATGGATCGGTGAGTTTTCGATATTATTGACAGAGATCTGTGAATCTTCAATTCCAGTGGCAGGGATATTAGAGTGTTCGATATCAGTGACGGGGATCTTTGAGTGTTTGATATCAGTGCTAGGGATCTGTGAATGTTCGATATCAGCAACAGGGATCGGTGAGTGTTTGATACCAGCGACAGGAAGTCTGTTAGTGTTCGATATCTGTGACAAGGATCTGTGAGTGTTCGATATCAGTGACAGGGATCGGTGACTATTGGATATCACGACAGGGATTCTGCCTGTGTTCGATATCAATGAAAAGGAACTGTGAGTGTTTGATATCAGTGCTAGGGATCTGTGAGTGTTTAATTCCAGCGACAGGAACTCTGTCAGTTTTCAATATCAGCGACAGGGATCGGTGATTGTTTGCTATCAATGACCGGGATGCTTGAGTGTTCGATGTCAGTGCTAGGTATCTGTGTGTGTTTGATATCAGCGACAGTTGTCTGTGAGTGCTTGATATAAGCAACAGGAATTCTGTCAGTGTTCAATATCAGTAACAATGATCTGTGAGTGTTCGACATCTCTGACAGGAATCGGTGACTGTTCGAAATCGGGTCGAGGGATCTGTGATACTTTGATATCAGGGACAGGGATTGGTTAGTTTTCGATATCGGTGACAGGGATCAGAAACTGTTGGATATCAGTGACAAGTATCTGTGAGTGTTCAATATCACTGACAGGGATATTGTCAGAGTTTGATATCAGTGATAGGGATCTGTCGGAGTTTGATATAAGTGACAGTTCGGTGAGAGTTCGATATCAATGAGAAGGCTCTGTGAGTGCATGATATCAGTGACAGGGATCTGTCAGTGTTCGATATCAGTGACATGCATCTGTGAGTGTTCTATATCTGTAATGGATCTGAGAATGTTCGATATTAGTGACAGAGATCTGTGAATCGTCAATACCAGTGGCAGGGATATTAGAGTGTTCGATATCACTGACAGGTATCTGTGAATGTTCGACATCAGTGACAGGGACCTGTGAGTGTTCGACTTCAGTGACAGTGATCGGTGAGTGGTCCAACAAGTTAGAGATACCTGTGAGTTTTCGATATCAGTGCCAGTGCCAGATCAGTGTTCAAAATCTGTGAGAGTTTGAAGTGAGTGACAGGGATCTGTGAGTTTTCGATATCAGTGCCAGGGATCTGTCAATGTTCGATATCAGTGACATGCATCTGTGAGTGTTCAATATCAGTGACGGGGATCTGTGAGTGTTTGATATCAGTGCTAGGGATCTGTGAGTGTTCGATATCAGCGACAGGTGTCTGTCAGTGTTTGATATCAGCGACAGTTGTCTGTGATTGTTTGATACCAGCGACAGGATGTCTGTTAGTGTTCGATATCAGTGACAAGGATCTGTGAATGTTCAATATCAGTGACAGGGATCGGTGAGAGTTTGATACCAGCGACAGGGATTCTCTCTGTGTTCGATATCAGTGACAAGGAACTGTGAGTATTCGATATTAGTGACAGGGATCTGTGAGCGTTGGATATCAGTGACAGGGATCTGTGAGTGTTCGATAACAGTGATCGGGCACTGTCAGAGTTAGATATAAGTGACAGATTGGTGAGTGTGCGATATCAATGCCAGGGATCTGTCAATGTTCGATATCAGTGACATGCATCTGTGAGTGTACGATATCTGTAATGGATCGGTGAGTGTTCGATATTAGTGACAGAGATCTGTGAATCTTCAATACCAGTGGCATGGATATTAGAGTGTTCGATATCAGTGACGGGGATCTGTGAGTGTTTGATATCAGTGCTAGGGATCTGTGAGTGTTCGATATCAGCGACAGGTGTCTGTGTGTGTTCGATATCAGCGACAGTTGTCTGTGAGTGTTTGATACTAGCGACAGGAGTTCTGTTAGTGTTCGATATCAGTGACAAGGATCTGTGAGTGTTCGATATCAGTGACAGGGATCTGTGAGTGTTCGATATCAGTGACAGAGATCTGTGCGCATATTAGATCAGTGACAGGGATCTGTGAGTGTTCGATAACAGTGATCGGGCTCTGTCAGAATTTGATATAAGTGACAGATCTTTGAGTGATCGATATCAGTGAGAATGATCTGTGATTTCTTGATATCACTGACAGGGATCTGTGAGTGTTCGACTTCAGTGACTGTGATCGGTGAGTGTTCCAACAAGTTAGAGATACCTGTGAGTTTTCGATATCAGTGCCAGTGCCAGATCAGTGTTCAAAATCTGTGAGAGTTTGAAGTGAGTGACAGGGATCTGTGAGTTTTCGATATCTGTAATGGATAGGTGCATGTTCGATATCTGTGACAGGGATCTGTGAGTATTCGATATCAGCAACAGTTGTCTGTGAGTGTTTGATACCAGCGACAGGAACTCTGTAAGTGTTCCATATCAGTAAGAATGATCTGTGAGTGTTCTTCGACATCTCTGACAGGAATCGGTGAGTGTTCGAAATCAGGTCGAGGGATCTGTGATACTTTGATATCAGGGACTGGTTTTGGTTAGTTTTCGATATCGGTGACAGGGATCAGAAACTGTTGGATATCAGTGACAAGTATCTGTGAATGTTCAATATCACTGACAGGGATACTTTCAGAGTTTGATATCAGTGATAGGGATCTGTCAGAGTTTGATATAAGTGACAGATCGGTGAGTGTTCGATATCAGTGACAAGCATCTGTGAGTGTTCGATATCAGTGACAGGGATCGGTGAGTGTGCGATATCTGTAATGGATCTGAGAATGTTCGATATTAGTGACAGAGATCTGTGAATCGTCAATACCAGTGGCAGGGATATTAGAGTGTTCGATATCACTGACAGGTATCTGTGAATGTTCGACATCAGTGACAGGGACCTGTGAGTGTTCAACTTCAGTGACAGTGATCGGTGAGTGTTCCAACAAGTTAGAGATACCTGTGAGTTTTCGATATCAGTGCCAGTGCCAGATCAGTGTTCAAAATCTGTGATAGTTTGAAGTGAGTGACAGGGATCTGTGAGTTTTCGATATCTGTAATGGATAGGTGCATGTTCGATATCTGTGACAGGGATTTGTGAGTATTCAATATCAGCAACAGTTGTCTGTGTGTGTTTGATACCAGCGACAGGAACTCTGTCAGTGTTCCATATCAGTAAGAATGATCTGTCAGTGTTCGACTTCTCGGACAGTAATCAGTGAGTGTTCGAAATCATGTCGAGGGATCTGTGATGCTTCGATATCACGGACTGGGTTTGGTTAGTTTTCGATATCATTGACAGGGATCGGAAAGTGTTCGATGTCAGTGAGAAATATCTGTGAGTGTTCGATATCAGTGACAAATATCTGTGAGTGTTTGATATCAGTGACAGGGATCTGTGAGTGTTCGATATCAGTGCCAGGGATCTGTCAATGTTCGATATCAGTGACATGCATCTGTGAGTGTTCAATATCAGTGACGGGGATCTGTGAGTGTTTGATATCAGTGCTAGGGATCTGTGAGTGTTCGATATCAGCCACAGGTGTCTGTCAGTGTTTGATATCAGCGACAGTTGTCTGTGAGTGTTTGATACCAGCGACAGGAAGTCTGTTTGTGTTCGATATCAGTGACAAGGATCTGTGAATGTTCAATATCAGTGACAGGGATCGGTGAGAGTTTGATACCAGCGACAGGGATTCTGTCTGTGTTCGATATCAGTGACAAGGAACTGTGAGTATTCGATATCAGTGACAGGGATCTGTGAGTGTTCGATAACAGTGATCGGGCACTGTCAGAGTTAGATATAAGTGACAGATCGGTGAGTGTGCGATATCAATGCCAGGGATCTGTCAATGTTCGATATCAGTGACATGCATCTGTGAGTGTTCGATATCTGTAATGGATCGGTGAGTGTTCGATATTAGTGACAGAGATCTGTGAATCTTCAATACCAGTGGCAGGGATATTAGAGTGTTCGATATCAGTGACGGGGATCTGTGAGTGTTTGATATCAGTGCTAAGGATCTGTGAGTGTTCTATATCAGCGACAGGTGTCTGTGTGTGTTCGATATCAGCGACAGTTGTCTGTGAGTGTTTGATACTAGCGACAGGAGGTTTGTTAGTGTTCGATATCCGTGACAAGGATCTGTGAGTGTTCGATATCAGTGACAGAGATCTGTGTGCATATTAGATCAGTGACAGGGATCTGTGAGTGTTCGATAACAGTGATCGGGCTCTGTCAGAATTTGATATAAGTGACAGATCTTTGAGTGATCGATATCAGTGAGAATGATCTGTGATTTCTTGATATCACTGACAGGGATCTGTGAGTGTTCGACTTCAGTGACAGTGATCGGTGAGTGTTCCAACAAATTTGAGATACCTGTGAGTTTTCGATATCAGTGCCAGTGCCAGATCAGTGTTCAAAATCTGTGAGAGTTTGAAGTGAGTGACAGGGATCTGTGAGTGTTCGATATCTGTAATGGATAGGTGCATGTTCGATATCTGTGACAGGGATCTGTGAGTATTCGATATCAGCAACATTTGTCTGTGAGTGTTTGATACCAGCGACAGGAACTCCATCAGTGTTCCATATCAGTAAGAATGATCTGTGAGTGTTCTTCGACATCTCTGACAGGAATCGGTGAGTGTTCGAAATCAGGTCGAGGGATCTGTGATACTTTGATATCAGGGACTGGTTTTGGTTAGTTTTCGATATCGGTGACAGGGATCAGAAACTGTTGGATATCAGTGACAAGTATCTGTGAATGTTCAATATCACTGACAGGGATACTGTTAGAGTTTGATATCAGTGATAGGGATCTGTCAGAGTTTGATATAAGTGACAGAACGGTGAGTGTTCGAAATCAGGTCGAGGGATCTGTGATACTTCGATATCAGGGACTGGTTTTGGTTAGTTTTCGATATCGGTGACAGGGATCAGAAACTGTTGGATATCAGTGACAAGTATCTGTGAATGTTCAATATCACTGACAGGGATACTGTCAGAGTTTGATATCAGTGATAGGGATCTGTCAGAGTTTGATATAAGTGACAGATCGGTGAGTGTTCGATATCAATGAGAGGGCTCTGTGAATGCATGATATCAGTGATAGGGATCTGTCAGTGTTCGATATCAGTGACAAGCATCTGTGAGTTTTCGATATCAGTGACAGGGATCAGTGAGTGTTTGATATCAGTGCCAGGGATCTGTCAATGTTCGATATCAGTGACATGCATCTGTGAGTGATCGATATTTGTAATGGATCGGTGAGTTTTCGATATTATTGACAGAGATCTGTGAATCTTCAATTCCAGTGGCAGGGATATTAGAGTGTTCGATATCAGTGACGGGGATCTTTGAGTGTTTGATATCAGTGCTAGGGATCTGTGAGTGTTCGATATCAGCAACAGGGATCGGTGAGTGTTTGATACCAGCGACAGGAAGTCTGTTAGTGTTCGATATCAGTGACAAGGATCTGTGAGTGTTCGATATCAGTGACAGGGATCGGTGACTATTGGATATCACGACAGGGATTCTGCCTGTGTTCGATATCAATGAAAAGGAACTGTGAGTGTTTGATATCAGTGCTAGGGATCTGTGAGTGTTTAATTCCAGCGACAGGAACTCTGTCAGTTTTCAATATCAGCGACAGGGATCGGTGATTGTTTGCTATCAATGACCGGGATGCTTGAGTGTTCGATGTCAGTGCTAGGTATCTGTGTGTGTTTGATATCAGCGACAGTTGTCTGTGAGTGCTTGATATAAGCAACAGGAATTCTGTCAGTGTTCAATATCAGTAACAATGATCTGTGAGTGTTCGACATCTCTGACAGGAATCGGTGAGTGTTCGAAATTGGGTCGAGGGATCTGTGATACTTTGATATCAGGGACAGGGATTGGTTAGTTTTCGATATCGGTGACAGGGATCAGAAACTGTTGGATATCAGTGACAAGTATCTGTGAGTGTTCAATATCACTGACAGGGATACTGTCAGAGTTTGATATCAGTGATAGGGATCTGTCGGAGTTTGATATAAGTGACAGTTCGGTGAGAGTTCGATATCAATGAGAGGGCTCTGTGAATGCATGATATCAGTGCCAGGGATCTGTCAGTGTTCGATATCAGTGACATGCATCTGTGAGTGTTCTATATCTGTAATGGATCTGAGAATGTTCGATATTAGTGACAGAGATCTGTGAATCGTCAATACCAGTGGCAGGGATATTAGAGTGTTCGATATCACTGACAGGTATCTGTGAATGTTCGACATCAGTGACAGGGACCTGTGAGTGTTCGACTTCAGTGACAGTGATCGGTGAGTGGTCCAACAAGTTAGAGATACCTGTGAGTTTTCGATATCAGTGCCAGTGCCAGATCAGTGTTCAAAATCTGTGAGAGTTTGAAGTGAGTGACAGGGATCTGTGAGTTTTCGATATCAGTGCCAGGGATCTGTCAATGTTCGATATCAGTGACATGCATCTGTGAGTGTTCAATATCAGTGACGGGGATCTGTGAGTGTTTGATATCAGTGCTAGGGATCTGTGAGTGTTCGATATCAGCGACAGGTGTCTGTCAGTGTTTGATATCAGCGACAGTTGTCTGTGATTGTTTGATACCAGCGACAGGATGTCTGTTAGTGTTCGATATCAGTGACAAGGATCTGTGAATGTTCAATATCAGTGACAGGGATCGGTGAGAGTTTGATACCAGCGACAGGGATTCTGTCTGTGTTCGATATCAGTGACAAGGAACTGTGAGTATTCGATATTAGTGACAGGGATCTGTGAGCGTTGGATATCAGTGACAGGGATCTGTGAGTGTTCGATAACAGTGATCGGGCACTGTCAGAGTTAGATATAAGTGACAGATTGGTGAGTGTGCGATATCAATGCCAGGGATCTGTCAATGTTCGATATCAGTGACATGCATCTGTGAGTGTACGATATCTGTAATGGATCGGTGAGTGTTCGATATTAGTGACAGAGATCTGTGAATCTTCAATACCAGTGGCATGGATATTAGAGTGTTCGATATCAGTGACGGGGATCTGTGAGTGTTTGATATCAGTGCTAGGGATCTGTGAGTGTTCGATATCAGCGACAGGTGTCTGTGTGTGTTCGATATCAGCGCCAGTTGTCTGTGAGTGTTTGATACTAGCGACAGGAGGTCTGTTAGTGTTCGATATCAGTGACAAGGATCTGTGAGTGTTCGATATCAGTGACAGGGATCTGTGAGTGTTCGATATCAGTGACAGAGATCTGTGCGCATATTAGATCAGTGACAGGGATCTGTGAGTGTTCGATAACAGTGATCGGGCTCTGTCAGAATTTGATATAAGTGACAGATCTTTGAGTGATCGATATCAGTGAGAATGATCTGTGATTTCTTGATATCACTGACAGGGATCTGTGAGTGTTCGACTTCAGTGACTGTGATCGGTGAGTGTTCCAACAAGTTAGAGATACCTGTGAGTTTTCGATATCAGTGCCAGTGCCAGATCAGTGTTCAAAATCTGTGAGAGTTTGAAGTGAGTGACAGGGATCTGTGAGTTTTCGATATCTGTAATGGATAGGTGCATGTTCGATATCTGTGACAGGGATCTGTGAGTATTCGATATCAGCAACAGTTGTCTGTGAGTGTTTGATACCAGTGACAGGAACTCCATCAGTGTTCCATATCAGTAAGAATGATCTGTGAGTGTTCTTCGACATCTCTGACAGGAATCGGTGAGTGTTCGAAATTGGGTCGAGGGATCTGTGATACTTTGATATCAGGGACAGGGATTGGTTAGTTTTCGATATCGGTGACAGGGATCAGAAACTGTTGGATATCAGTGACAAGTATCTGTGAGTGTTCAATATCACTGACAGGGATACTGTCAGAGTTTGATATCAGTGATAGGGATCTGTCGGAGTTTGATATAAGTGACAGTTCGGTGAGAGTTCGATATCAATGAGAGGGCTCTGTGAATGCATGATATCAGTGCCAGGGATCTGTCAGTGTTCGATATCAGTGACATGCATCTGTGAGTGTTCTATATCTGTAATGGATCTGAGAATGTTCGATATTAGTGACAGAGATCTGTGAATCGTCAATACCAGTGGCAGGGATATTAGAGTGTTCGATATCACTGACAGGTATCTGTGAATGTTCGACATCAGTGACAGGGACCTGTGAGTGTTCGACTTCAGTGACAGTGATCGGTGAGTGGTCCAACAAGTTAGAGATACCTGTGAGTTTTCGATATCAGTGCCAGTGCCAGATCAGTGTTCAAAATCTGTGAGAGTTTGAAGTGAGTGACAGGGATCTGTGAGTTTTCGATATCAGTGCCAGGGATCTGTCAATGTTCGATATCAGTGACATGCATCTGTGAGTGTTCAATATCAGTGACGGGGATCTGTGAGTGTTTGATATCAGTGCTAGGGATCTGTGAGTGTTCGATATCAGCGACAGGTGTCTGTCAGTGTTTGATATCAGCGACAGTTGTCTGTGATTGTTTGATACCAGCGACAGGATGTCTGTTAGTGTTCGATATCAGTGACAAGGATCTGTGAATGTTCAATATCAGTGACAGGGATCGGTGAGAGTTTGATACCAGCGACAGGGATTCTGTCTGTGTTCGATATCAGTGACAAGGAACTGTGAGTATTCGATATTAGTGACAGGGATCTGTGAGCGTTGGATATCAGTGACAGGGATCTGTGAGTGTTCGATAACAGTGATCGGGCACTGTCAGAGTTAGATATAAGTGACAGATTGGTGAGTGTGCGATATCAATGCCAGGGATCTGTCAATGTTCGATATCAGTGACATGCATCTGTGAGTGTACGATATCTGTAATGGATCGGTGAGTGTTCGATATTAGTGACAGAGATCTGTGAATCTTCAATACCAGTGGCATGGATATTAGAGTGTTCGATATCAGTGACGGGGATCTGTGAGTGTTTGATATCAGTGCTAGGGATCTGTGAGTGTTCGATATCAGCGACAGGTGTCTGTGTGTGTTCGATATCAGCGCCAGTTGTCTGTGAGTGTTTGATACTAGCGACAGGAGGTCTGTTAGTGTTCGATATCAGTGACAAGGATCTGTGAGTGTTCGATATCAGTGACAGGGATCTGTGAGTGTTCGATATCAGTGACAGAGATCTGTGCGCATATTAGATCAGTGACAGGGATCTGTGAGTGTTCGATAACAGTGATCGGGCTCTGTCAGAATTTGATATAAGTGACAGATCTTTGAGTGATCGATATCAGTGAGAATGATCTGTGATTTCTTGATATCACTGACAGGGATCTGTGAGTGTTCGACTTCAGTGACTGTGATCGGTGAGTGTTCCAACAAGTTAGAGATACCTGTGAGTTTTCGATATCAGTGCCAGTGCCAGATCAGTGTTCAAAATCTGTGAGAGTTTGAAGTGAGTGACAGGGATCTGTGAGTTTTCGATATCTGTAATGGATAGGTGCATGTTCGATATCTGTGACAGGGATCTGTGAGTATTCGATATCAGCAACAGTTGTCTGTGAGTGTTTGATACCAGCGACAGGAACTCCATCAGTGTTCCATATCAGTAAGAATGATCTGTGAGTGTTCTTCGACATCTCTGACAGGAATCGGTGAGTGTTCGAAATTGGGTCGAGGGATCTGTGATACTTTGATATCAGGGACAGGGATTGGTTAGTTTTCGATATCGGTGACAGGGATCAGAAACTGTTGGATATCAGTGACAAGTATCTGTGAGTGTTCAATATCACTGACAGGGATACTGTCAGAGTTTGATATCAGTGATAGGGATCTGTCGGAGTTTGATATAAGTGACAGTTCGGTGAGAGTTCGATATCAATGAGAGGGCTCTGTGAATGCATGATATCAGTGCCAGGGATCTGTCAGTGTTCGATATCAGTGACATGCATCTGTGAGTGTTCTATATCTGTAATGGATCTGAGAATGTTCGATATTAGTGACAGAGATCTGTGAATCGTCAATACCAGTGGCAGGGATATTAGAGTGTTCGATATCACTGACAGGTATCTGTGAATGTTCGACATCAGTGACAGGGACCTGTGAGTGTTCGACTTCAGTGACAGTGATCGGTGAGTGGTCCAACAAGTTAGAGATACCTGTGAGTTTTCGATATCAGTGCCAGTGCCAGATCAGTGTTCAAAATCTGTGAGAGTTTGAAGTGAGTGACAGGGATCTGTGAGTTTTCGATATCAGTGCCAGGGATCTGTCAATGTTCGATATCAGTGACATGCATCTGTGAGTGTTCAATATCAGTGACGGGGATCTGTGAGTGTTTGATATCAGTGCTAGGGATCTGTGAGTGTTCGATATCAGCGACAGGTGTCTGTCAGTGTTTGATATCAGCGACAGTTGTCTGTGATTGTTTGATACCAGCGACAGGATGTCTGTTAGTGTTCGATATCAGTGACAAGGATCTGTGAATGTTCAATATCAGTGACAGGGATCGGTGAGAGTTTGATACCAGCGACAGGGATTCTGTCTGTGTTCGATATCAGTGACAAGGAACTGTGAGTATTCGATATTAGTGACAGGGATCTGTGAGCGTTGGATATCAGTGACAGGGATCTGTGAGTGTTCGATAACAGTGATCGGGCACTGTCAGAGTTAGATATAAGTGACAGATTGGTGAGTGTGCGATATCAATGCCAGGGATCTGTCAATGTTCGATATCAGTGACATGCATCTGTGAGTGTACGATATCTGTAATGGATCGGTGAGTGTTCGATATTAGTGACAGAGATCTGTGAATCTTCAATACCAGTGGCATGGATATTAGAGTGTTCGATATCAGTGACGGGGATCTGTGAGTGTTTGATATCAGTGCTAGGGATCTGTGAGTGTTCGATATCAGCGACAGGTGTCTGTGTGTGTTCGATATCAGCGCCAGTTGTCTGTGAGTGTTTGATACTAGCGACAGGAGGTCTGTTAGTGTTCGATATCAGTGACAAGGATCTGTGAGTGTTCGATATCAGTGACAGGGATCTGTGAGTGTTCGATATCAGTGACAGAGATCTGTGCGCATATTAGATCAGTGACAGGGATCTGTGAGTGTTCGATAACAGTGATCGGGCTCTGTCAGAATTTGATATAAGTGACAGATCTTTGAGTGATCGATATCAGTGAGAATGATCTGTGATTTCTTGATATCACTGACAGGGATCTGTGAGTGTTCGACTTCAGTGACTGTGATCGGTGAGTGTTCCAACAAGTTAGAGATACCTGTGAGTTTTCGATATCAGTGCCAGTGCCAGATCAGTGTTCAAAATCTGTGAGAGTTTGAAGTGAGTGACAGGGATCTGTGAGTTTTCGATATCTGTAATGGATAGGTGCATGTTCGATATCTGTGACAGGGATCTGTGAGTATTCGATATCAGCAACAGTTGTCTGTGAGTGTTTGATACCAGCGACAGGAACTCCATCAGTGTTCCATATCAGTAAGAATGATCTGTGAGTGTTCTTCGACATCTCTGACAGGAATCGGTGAGTGTTCGAAATCAGGTCGAGGGATCTGTGATACTTTGATATCAGGGACTGGTTTTGGTTAGTTTTCGATATCGGTGACAGGGATCAGAAACTGTTGGATATCAGTGACAAGTATCTGTGAATGTTCAATATCACTGACAGGGATACTTTCAGAGTTTGATATCAGTGATAGGGATCTGTCAGAGTTTGATATAAGTGACAGATCGGTGAGTGTTCGATATCAGTGACAAGCATCTGTGAGTGTTCGATATCACTGACAGGTATCTGTGAATGTTCGACATCAGTGACAGGGACCTGTGAGTGTTCAACTTCAGTGACAGTGATCGGTGAGTGTTCCAACAAGTTAGAGATACCTGTGAGTTTTCGATATCAGTGCCAGTGCCAGATCAGTGTTCAAAATCTGTGAGAGTTTGAAGTGAGTGACAGGGATCTGTGAGTTTTCGATATCTGTAATGGATAGGTGCATGTTCGATATCTGTGACAGGGATTTGTGAGTATTCAATATCAGCAACAGTTGTCTGTGTGTGTTTGATACCAGCGACAGGAACTCTGTCAGTGTTCCATATCAGTAAGAATGATCTGTCAGTGTTCGACATCTCGGACAGTAATCAGTGAGTGTTCGAAATCATGTCGAGGGATCTGTGATGCTTCGATATCACGGACTGGGTTTGGTTAGTTTTCGATATCAGTGACAGGGATCGGAAAGTGTTCGATATCAGTGAGAAATATCTGTGAGTGTTCGATATCAGTGACAAATATCTGTGAGTGTTTGATATCAGTGACAGGGATCTGTGAGTGTTCGATATCAGTGCCAGGGATCTGTCAATGTTCGATATCAGTGACATGCATCTGTGAGTGTTCAATATCAGTGACGGGGATCTGTGAGTGTTTGATATCAGTGCTAGGGATCTGTGAGTGTTCGATATCAGCCACAGGTGTCTGTCAGTGTTTGATATCAGTGACAGTTGTCTGTGAGTGTTTGATACCAGCGACAGGAAGTCTGTTTGTGTTCGATATCAGTGACAAGGATCTGTGAATGTTCAATATCAGTGACAGAGATCGGTGAGAGTTTGATACCAGCGACAGGGATTCTGTCTGTGTTCGATATCAGTGACAAGGAACTGTGAGTATTCGATATCAGTGACAGGGATCTGTGAGTGTTCGATAACAGTGATCGGGCACTGTCAGAGTTAGATATAAGTGACAGATCGGTGAGTGTGCGATATCAATGCCAGGGATCTGTCAATGTTCGATATCAGTGACATGCATCTGTGAGTGTTCGATATCTGTAATGGATCGGTGAGTGTTCTATATAAGTGACAGTGATCGGTGAGTGTTGGAAATCAGTTCGAGAGACCTGTGAGTGTTCGATGTCAGTGCCAGGGATATTTGTGTGTTCGATATCAACGACAGGTGTCTGTGAGTATTCAATATCAGCAACAGGTGTCTGTGAGTGTTTGATACCAGCGACAGGAAGTCTGTTAGTGTTCGATATCACTGACAAGGATCTGTGAGTGTTCGATAACAGTGACAGGGATCGGTGAGTGTTCTATATCGGTGACAGGGATCAGAAACTGTTGGATATCAGTGACAAGTATCTGTGAATGTTCAATATCACTGACAGGGATACTGTCAGAGTTTGATATCAGTGATAGGGATCTGTCAGAGTTTGATATAAGTGACAGAACGGTGAGTGTTCGAAATCAGGTCGAGGGATCTGTGATACTTCGATATCAGGGACTGGTTTTGGTTAGTTTTCGATATCGGTGACAGGGATCAGAAACTGTTGGATATCAGTGACAAGTATCTGTGAATGTTCAATATCACTGACAGGGATACTGTCAGAGTTTGATATCAGTGATAGGGATCTGTCAGAGTTTGATATAAGTGACAGATCGGTGAGTGTTCGATATCAATGAGAGGGCTCTGTGAATGCATGATATCAGTGACAGGGATCTGTCAGTGTTCGATATCAGTGACAAGCATCTGTGAGTTTTCGATATCAGTGACAGGGATCAGTGAGTGTTTGATATCAGTGCCAGGGATCTGTCAATGTTCGATATCAGTGACATACATCTGTGAGTGATCGATATTTGTAATGGATCGGTGAGTTTTCGATATTATTGACAGAGATCTGTGAATCTTCAATTCCAGTGGCAGGGATATTAGAGTGTTCGATATCAGTGACGGGGATCTTTGAGTGTTTGATATCAGTGCTAGGGATCTGTGAGTGTTCGATATCAGCAACAGGGATCGGTGAGTGTTTGATACCAGCGACAGGAAGTCTGTTAGTGTTCGATATCAGTGACAAGGATCTGTGAGTGTTCGATATCAGTGACAGGGATCGGTGACTATTGGATATCACGACAGGGATTCTGCCTGTGTTCGATATCAATGAAAAGGAACTGTGAGTGTTTGATATCAGTGCTAGGGATCTGTGAGTGTTTAATTCCAGCGACAGGAACTCTGTCAGTTTTCAATATCAGCGACAGGGATCGGTGATTGTTTGCTATCAATGACCGGGATGCTTGAGTGTTCGATGTCAGTGCTAGGTATCTGTGTGTGTTTGATATCAGCGACAGTTGTCTGTGAGTGCTTGATATAAGCAACAGGAATTCTGTCAGTGTTCAATATCAGTAACAATGATCTGTGAGTGTTCGACATCTCTGACAGGAATCGGTGACTGTTCGAAATCGGGTCGAGGGATCTGTGATACTTTGATATCAGGGACAGGGATTGGTTAGTTTTCGATATCGGTGACAGGGATCAGAAACTGTTGGATATCAGTGACAAGTATCTGTGAGTGTTCAATATCACTGACAGGGATACTGTCAGAGTTTGATATCAGTGATAGGGATCTGTCAGAGTTTGATATAAGTGACAGAACGGTGAGTGTTCGAAATCAGGTCGAGGGATCTGTGATACTTCGATGTCAGGGACAGGGATTGGTTAGTTTTCGATATCAGTGACAGGGATCGGGAAGTGTTCGATGTCAGTGACAAATATCTGTGAGAGTTCGATATCACTGACAGGGATACTGTCAGTGTTCGATATCAGTGATAGGGATCTGTCAGAGTTTGATATAAGTGACAGTTCGGTGAGTTTTCGATATCAATGAGAGTGCTCTGTGAGTGCATGATATCAGTGACAGGGATATGTCAGTGTTCGATATCAGTGACATGCATCTGTGAGTGTTCGATATCTGTAATGGATCTGAGAATGTTCGATATTAGTGACAGAGATCTGTGAATCGTCAATACCAGTGGCAGGGATATTAGAGTGTTCGATATCAGTGACTAGGATCTGAGAGTGTTCGATATCAGTGACAGGGATTTGTGAGTGTTCGATATCAGAGGCAGGGATCTGTCAATGTTCGATATCAGTGACATGCATCTGTGAGTGTTCGATATCTGTAATGGATCGGTGAGTGTTCCATATTAGTGACAGGGATTTGTGAGCGTTGGAGATCAGTGACAGGGATCTGTGAGTGATCGATAACAGTGATCGGGCTCTGTCAGAATTTGATATAAGTGACAGATCGGTGAGTGTGCAATATCAGTGAGAATGATCTGTGAGTACTTGATATCACTGACAGGTATCTGTGAGTGTTCAACTTCAGTGACAGTGATTGGTGAGTGTTCCAACAAGTTAGAGATACCTGTGAGTTTTCGATATCAGTGCCAGTGCCAGATCAGTGTTCAAAATCTGTGAGAGTTTGAAGTGAGTGACAGGGATCTGTGAGTGTTCGATATCTGTAATGGATAGGTGCATGTTCGATATCTGTGACAGGGATCTGTGAGTATTCAATATCAGCAACAGTTGTCTGTGAGTGTTTGATACCAGCGACAGGATCTCCGTCAGTGTTCGATATCAGTAAGAATGATTTGTGAGTGTTCGACATCTCTGACAGGAATCGGTGAGTGTTCGAAATCAGGTCGAGGGATCTGTGATACTTCGATATCAGGGACTGGTTTTGGTTAGTTTTCGATATCAGTGACAGGGATCGGAAAGTGTTCGATGTCAGTGACAAATATCTGTGAGAGTTCGATATCACTGACAGGGATACTGTCAGTGTTCGATATCAGTGAAAGGTTTCTGTCAGAGTTAGATATAAGTGACAGTGATCGGTGAGTGTTGGAAATCAGGTAGAGAGACCAGTGAGTGTTCGATGTCAGTGCCAGGGATATTTGTGTGTTCGATATCAGCGACAGGTGTGTGTGAGTATTCAATATCAGCAACAGGTGTCTGTGAGTGTTTGATACCAGCGACAGGAAGTCTGTTAGTGTTCTATATCACTGACAATGATCTGTGAGTGTTCGATAACAGTGACAGGGATCGGTGAGTGTTCAATATCAGTGACAGGGATCGGTGAGTGTTTGATATCAGTGACAAGGATCTGTGAGTGTTCGATATCATTGACGGGGATCTGTGAGTGTTTGATATCAGTGCTAGGGATCTGTGAGTGATCGATATCAGCGACAGGTGTCTGTCAGTGTACGATATCAGCGACAGTTGTCTGTGAGTGTTTGATACCAGCGACAGGAACTCCATCAGTGTTCCATATCAGTAAGAATGATTTATGAGTGTTCGACATCTCTGACAGGAATCGGTGAGTGTTCGAAATCAGGTTGAGGGATCTGTGATACTGCGATATCAGGGACAGGGTTTGGTTAGTTTTCGATATCAGTGACAGGGATCAGAAACTGTTGGATATCAGTGACAAGTATCTGTGAGTGTTCGATATCACTGACAGGGATACTGTCAGAGTTCGATATTAGTGATAGTGATTTGACTGTGTTCGATATCAGTGACAAGGATTGGTGAGTGTTCGATATCAGTGACAAAGATCTGTGAGTGTTTGATATCAGTGACAGGGATCTGTGAGTGTTTGATATCAGTGCCAGGGATCTGTCAATGTTTGATATCAGTGACATGCATCTGTGAGTGTTCAATATCAGTGACGGGGATCTGTGAGTGTTTGATATCAGTGACAAGCATCTGTGAGTGTTCGATTTCAGTGACAATGATTGGTGAGTGTTGGAAATCAGTTAAAGAGACCTGTATGTGTTCGATGTCAGTGCTAGGGATATTTGTGTGTTCTATTTCAGTGACAGGTGTCTGTGAGTATTCGATATAAGCAACAGGTGTCTGTGAGTGTTTGATACCAGCAACAGGAACTCTGTCAGTGTTCAATATCAGTAACAATGATCTGTGAGTGTTCGACATCTCTGACAGGAATCGGTGAGTGTTCGAAATCGGGTCGAGGGATCTGTGATACTTTGATATCAGGGACAGGGATTGGTTAGTTTTCGATATCGGTGACGGGGATCAGAAACTGTTGGATATCAGTGACATGCATCTGTGAGTGATCAATATCTGTAATGGATCGGTGAGTGTTCGATATTATTGATAGAGATCTGTGAATCTTCAATTCTAGTGGCAGGGATATTAGAGTGTTCGATATCAGTGACGGGGATCTTTGAGTGTTTGATATCAGTGCTAGGGATCTGTGAGTGTTCGATATCAGTGACAAGGATCTGTGAGTGTTCGATATCAGTGACAGGGATCGGTGACTATTGGATATCACGACAGGGATTCTGCCTGTGTTCGATATCAGTGACAAGGAACTGTGAGTGTTTGATATCAGTGCTAGGGATCTGTGAGTGTTTAATTCCAGCGACAGAAACTCTGTCAGTTTTCAATATCAGCAACAGGGATCGGTGATTGTTTGCTATCAATGACAGGGATGCTTGAGTGCTCGATGTCAGTGCTAGGTATCTGTGAGTGTTTGATATCAGCGACAGTTGTCTGTGAGTGCTTGATATAAGCGACAGGAATTCTGTCAGTGTTCAATATCAGTAACAATGATCTGTGAGTGTTCGACATCTCTGACAGGAATCGGTGAGTGTTCGAAATCGGGTCGAGGGATCTGTGATACTTTGATATCAGGGACAGGGATTGGTTAGTTTACGATATCGGTGACAGGGATCAGAAACTGTTGGATATCAGTGACAAGTATCTGTGAGTGTTCAATATCACTGACAGGGATACTGTCAGAGTTTGATATCAGTGATAGGGATCTGTCGGAGTTTGATATAAGTGACAGATCGGTGAGAGTTCGATATCAATGAGAGGGCTCTGTGAATGCATGATATCAGTGACAGGGATCTGTCAGTGTTCGATATCAGTGACAGGGATCAGTGAGTGTGCGATATCACTGTCAGGGATTCTGTCTGTGTTTGATATCAGTGACAAGGATCAGTGAGTGTTCGATATCAGTGCCAGGGATCTGTCAATGTTCGATATAAGTGACATGCATCTGTGAGTGATCGATATCTGTAATGGATCGGTGAGTGTTCGATATTATTGACAGAGATCTGTGAATCTTTAATTCCAGTGGCAGGGATATTAGAGTGTTCGATATCAGTGACGGGGATCTTTGTCTGTTTGATATCAGTGCTAGGTTTCTGTGAGTGTTCGATATCAGCGACAGGGATCGGTGAGTGTTCGATATCATTGACGGGAATCTGTGAGTGTTTGATATCAGTGCTAGGGATCTGTGAGTGATCGATATCAGCAACAGGTGTCTGTCAGTGTACGATATCAGCGACAGTTGTCTGTGAGTGTTTGATACCAGTGACAGGAAGTCAATTAGTGTTCGATATCAGTGACAAGGATCTGTGAGTGTTCGATATCAGTGACAGGGATCGATGAGTGTTTGATATCAGTGAAAAGGATCTGTGAGTGTTCGATATCAGTGACGGGGATCTGTGAGTTTTTGATACCATCGACAGGAACTCCCTCAGTGTTCAATATCAGTAACAATGATCTGTGAGTGTTCGACATCTCTGACAGGAATCGGTGAGTGTTCGAAATCTGGTCGAGGGATCTGTGATACTTCGATGTCAGGGACAGGGATTGGTTAGTTTTCGATATCAGTGACAGGGATCGGGAAGTGTTCGATGTCAGTGACAAATATCTGTGAGAGTTCGATATCACTGACAGGGATACTGTCAGTTTTCGATATCAGTGATAGGGATCTGTCAGAGTTAGATATAAGTGACAGTTCGGTGAGTTTTCGATATCAATGAGAGTGTTCTGTGAGTGCATGATATCAGTGACAGGGATATGTCAGTGTTCGATATCAGTGACATGAATCTGTGTGTGTTCGATATCTGTAATGGATCTGAGAATGTTCGATATTAGTGACAGAGATCTGTGAATCGTCAATACCAGTGGCAGGGATATTAGAGTGTTCGATATCACTGACAGGTATCTGTGAATGTTCGACATCAGTGACAGGGACCTGTGAGTGTTCGACTTCAGTGACAGTGATCGGTGAGTGTTCCAACAAGTTAGAGATACCTGTGAGTTTTCGATATCAGTGCCAGTGCCAGATCAGTGTTCAAAATCTGTGAGAGTTTGAAGTGAGTGACAGGGATCTGTGAGTTTTCGATATCTGTAATGGATAGGTGCATGTTCGATATCTGTGACAGGGATTTGTGAGTATTCAATATCAGCAACAGTTGTCTGTGAGTGTTTGATACCAGCGACAGGAACTCTGTCAGTGTTCCATATCAGTAAGAATGATCTGTCAGTGTTCGACATCTCGGACAGTAATCAGTGAGTGTTCGAAATCATGTCGAGGGATCTGTGATGCTTCGATATCACGGACTGGGTTTGGTTAGTTTTCGATATCAGTGACAGGGATCGGAAAGTGTTCGATGTCAGTGAGAAATATCTGTGAGTGTTCGATATCAGTGACAAATATCTGTGAGTGTTTGATATCAGTGACAGGGATCTGTGAGTGTTCGATATCAGTGCCAGGGATCTGTCAATGTTCGATATCAGTGACATGCATCTGTGAGTGTTCAATATCAGTGACGGGGATCTGTGAGTGTTTGATATCAGTGCCAGGGATCTGTGAGTGTTCGATATCAGCGACAGTTGTCTGTGAGTGTTTGATACCAGCGATAGGAAGTCTGTTAGTGTTCGATATCAGTGACAAGGATCTGTGAATGTTCAATATCAGTGACAGGGATCGGTGAGAGTTTGATACCAGCGACAGGGATTCTGTCTGTGTTCGATATCAGTGAGAAGGAACTGTGAGTATTCGATATCAGTGACAGGGATCTGTGAGCGTTGGATATCAGTGACAGGGATCTGTGAGTGTTCGATAACAGTGATCGGGCACTGTCAGAGTTAGATATAAGTGACAGATCGGTGAGTGTGCGATATCAATGCCAGGGATCTGTCAATGTTCGATATCAGTGACATGCATCTGTGAGTGTTCGATAGCTGTAATGGATCGGTGAGTGTTCGATATTAGTGACAGAGATCTGTGAATCTTCAATACCAGTGGCAGGGATATTAGAGTGTTCGATATCAGTGACGGGGATCTGTGAGTGTTTGATATCAGTGCTAAGGATCTGTGAGTGTTCGATATCAGCGACAGGTGTCTGTGTGTGTTCGATATCAGCGACAGTTGTCTGTGAGTGTTTGATACTAGCAACAGGAGGTCTGTTAGTGTTCGATATCAGTGACAGGGATCTGTGAGTGTTCGATATCAGTGACAGAGATCTGTGCGCTTATTAGATCAGTGACAGGGATCTGTGAGTGTTCGATAACAGTGATCGGGCTCTGTCAGAATTTGATATAAGTGACAGATCTTTGAGAGATCGATATCAGTGAGAATGATCTGTGATTTCTTTATATCACTGACAGGGATCTGTGAGTGTTCGACTTCAGTGACAGTGATCGATGAGTGTTCCAACAAATTTGAGATACCTGTGAGTTTTCGATATCAGTGCCAGTGCCAGATCAGTGTTCAAAATCTGTGAGAGTTTGAAGTGAGTGACAGGGATCTGTGAGTGTTCGATATCAGTGACAGGGATCTGTCAATGTTCGATATCAGTGACATGCATCTGTGAGTGATCGATATCTGTAATGGATCGGTGAGTGTTCGATATTATTGACAGAGATCTGTGAATCTTTAATTCCAGTGGCAGGGATATTGGAGTGTTCGATATCAGTGACGGGGATCTTTGACTGTTTGATATCAGTGCTAGGTTTCTGTGAGTGTTCGATATCAGCGACAGGGATCGGTGAGTGTTTGATATCAGTGACAAGGATCTGTGAGTGTTTGATATCATTGACAGGAATCTGTGAGTGTTTGATATCAGTGCTAGGGATATGTGAGTGATCGATATCAGCAACAGTTGTCTGTCAGTGTACGATATCAGCGACAGTTGTCTGTGAGTGTTTGATACCAGTGACAGGAAGTCAGTTAGTGTTCGATATCAGTGACAAGGATCTGTGAGTGTTCGATATCAGTGACAGGGATCGGTGAGTGTTTGATATCAGTGAAAAGGATCTGTGAGTGTTCGATATCAGTGACGGGGATCTGTGAGTTTTTGATACCATCGACAGGAACTCCCTCAGTGTTCAATATCAGTAACAATGATCTGTGAGTGTTCGACATCTCTGAAAGGAATCGGTGAGTGTTCGAAATCTGGTCGAGGGATCTGTGATACTTTGATATCAGGGACAGGGATTGGTTAGTTTTCGATATCAGTGACAGGGATCGGGAAGTGTTCGATGTCAGTGACAAATATCTGTGAGAGTTCGATATCACTGACAGGGATACTGTCAGTGTTCGATATCAGTGATAGGGATCTGTCAGAGTTAGATATAAGTGACAGTTCGGTGAGTTTTCGATATCAATGAGAGTGCTCTGTGAGTGCATGATATCAGTGACAGGGATATGTCAGTGTTCGATATCAGTGACATGCATCTGTGAGTGTTCGATATCTGTAATGGATCTGAGAATGTTCGATATTAGTGACAGAGATCTGTGAATCGTCAATACCAGTGGCAGGGATATTAGAGTGTTCGATATCAGTGACAAGTATTTGTGAGTGTTCAATATCACTGACAGGGATACTGTCAGAGTTTGATATCAGTGATAGGGATCTGTCGGAGTTTGATATAAGTGACAGATCGGTGAGAGTTCGATATCAATGAGAGGGCTCTGTGAATGCATGATATCAGTGACAGGGATCTGTCAGTGTTCGATATCAGTGACAGGGATCAGTGAGTGTGCAATATCACTGTCAGGGATTCTGTCTGTGTTTGATATCAGTGACAAGGATCAGTGAGTGTTCGATATCAGTGCCAGGGATCTGTCAATGTTCGATATCAGTGACATGCATCTGTGAGTGATCGATATCTGTAATGGATCGGTGAGTGTTCGATATTATTGACAGAGATCTGTGAATCTTTATTTCCAGTGGCAGGGATATTGGAGTGTTCGATATCAGTGACGGGGATCTTTGACTGTTTGATATCAGTGCTAGGTTTCTGTGAGTGTTAGATATCAGCGACAGGGATCGGTGAGTGTTTGATATCAGTGACAAGGATCTGTGAGTGTTCGATATCATTGACAGGAATCTGTGAGTGTTTGATATCAGTGCTAGGGATCTGTGAGTGATCGATATCAGCAACAGGTGTCTGTCAGTGTATGATATCAGCGACAGTTGTCTGTGAGTGTTTGATACCAGTGACAGGAAGTCAGTTAGTGTTCGATATCAGTGACAAGGATCTGTGAGTGTTCGATATCAGTGACAGGGATCGGTGAGTGTTTGATATCAGTGAAAAGGATCTGTGAGTGTTCGATATCAGTGACGGGGATCTGTGAGTTTTTGATACCATCGACAGGAACTCCCTCAGTGTTCAATATCAGTGACAATGATCTGTGAGTGTTCGACATCTCTGACAGGAATCGGTGAGTGTTCGAAATCTGGTCGAGGGATCTGTGATACTTCGATATCAGGGACAGGGATTGGTTAGTTTTCGATATCAGTGACAGGGATCGGGAAGTGTTCGATGTCAGTGACAAATATCTGTGAGAGTTCGATATCACTGACAGGGATACTGTCAGTTTTCGATATCAGTGATAGGGATCTGTCAGAGTTAGATATAAGTGACAGTTCGGTGAGTTTTCGATATCAATGAGAGTGTTCTGTGAGTGCATGATATCAGTGACAGGGATATGTCAGTGTTCGATATCAGTGACATGAATCTGTGTGTGTTCGATATCTGTAATGGATCTGAGAATGTTCGATATTAGTGACAGAGATCTGTGAATCGTCAATACCAGTGGCAGGGATATTAGAGTGTTCGATATCACTGACAGGTATCTGTGAATGTTCGACATCAGTGACAGGGACCTGTGAGTGTTCGACTTCAGTGACAGTGATCGGTGAGTGTTCCAACAAGTTAGAGATACCTGTGAGTTTTCGATATCAGTGCCAGTGCCAGATCAGTGTTCAAAATCTGTGAGAGTTTGAAGTGAGTGACAGGGATCTGTGAGTTTTCGATATCTGTAATGGATAGGTGCATGTTCGATATCTGTGACAGGGATTTGTGAGTATTCAATATCAGCAACAGTTGTCTGTGAGTGTTTGATACCAGCGACAGGAACTCTGTCAGTGTTCCATATCAGTAAGAATGATCTGTCAGTGTTCGACATCTCGGACAGTAATCAGTGAGTGTTCGAAATCATGTCGAGGGATCTGTGATGCTTCGATATCACGGACTGGGTTTGGTTAGTTTTCGATATCAGTGACAGGGATCGGAAAGTGTTCGATGTCAGTGAGAAATATCTGTGAGTGTTCGATATCAGTGACAAATATCTGTGAGTGTTTGATATCAGTGACAGGGATCTGTGAGTGTTCGATATCAGTGCCAGGGATCTGTCAATGTTCGATATCAGTGACATGCATCTGTGAGTGTTCAATATCAGTGACGGGGATCTGTGAGTGTTTGATATCAGTGCCAGGGATCTGTGAGTGTTCGATATCAGCGACAGTTGTCTGTGAGTGTTTGATACCAGCGATAGGAAGTCTGTTAGTGTTCGATATCAGTGACAAGGATCTGTGAATGTTCAATATCAGTGACAGGGATCGGTGAGAGTTTGATACCAGCGACAGGGATTCTGTCTGTGTTCGATATCAGTGAGAAGGAACTGTGAGTATTCGATATCAGTGACAGGGATCTGTGAGCGTTGGATATCAGTGACAGGGATCTGTGAGTGTTCGATAACAGTGATCGGGCACTGTCAGAGTTAGATATAAGTGACAGATCGGTGAGTGTGCGATATCAATGCCAGGGATCTGTCAATGTTCGATATCAGTGACATGCATCTGTGAGTGTTCGATAGCTGTAATGGATCGGTGAGTGTTCGATATTAGTGACAGAGATCTGTGAATCTTCAATACCAGTGGCAGGGATATTAGAGTGTTCGATATCAGTGACGGGGATCTGTGAGTGTTTGATATCAGTGCTAAGGATCTGTGAGTGTTCGATATCAGCGACAGGTGTCTGTGTGTGTTCGATATCAGCGACAGTTGTCTGTGAGTGTTTGATACTAGCAACAGGAGGTCTGTTAGTGTTCGATATCAGTGACAGGGATCTGTGAGTGTTCGATATCAGTGACAGAGATCTGTGCGCTTATTAGATCAGTGACAGGGATCTGTGAGTGTTCGATAACAGTGATCGGGCTCTGTCAGAATTTGATATAAGTGACAGATCTTTGAGAGATCGATATCAGTGAGAATGATCTGTGATTTCTTTATATCACTGACAGGGATCTGTGAGTGTTCGACTTCAGTGACAGTGATCGATGAGTGTTCCAACAAATTTGAGATACCTGTGAGTTTTCGATATCAGTGCCAGTGCCAGATCAGTGTTCAAAATCTGTGAGAGTTTGAAGTGAGTGACAGGGATCTGTGAGTGTTCGATATCAGTGACAGGGATCTGTCAATGTTCGATATCAGTGACATGCATCTGTGAGTGATCGATATCTGTAATGGATCGGTGAGTGTTCGATATTATTGACAGAGATCTGTGAATCTTTAATTCCAGTGGCAGGGATATTGGAGTGTTCGATATCAGTGACGGGGATCTTTGACTGTTTGATATCAGTGCTAGGTTTCTGTGAGTGTTCGATATCAGCGACAGGGATCGGTGAGTGTTTGATATCAGTGACAAGGATCTGTGAGTGTTTGATATCATTGACAGGAATCTGTGAGTGTTTGATATCAGTGCTAGGGATATGTGAGTGATCGATATCAGCAACAGTTGTCTGTCAGTGTACGATATCAGCGACAGTTGTCTGTGAGTGTTTGATACCAGTGACAGGAAGTCAGTTAGTGTTCGATATCAGTGACAAGGATCTGTGAGTGTTCGATATCAGTGACAGGGATCGGTGAGTGTTTGATATCAGTGAAAAGGATCTGTGAGTGTTCGATATCAGTGACGGGGATCTGTGAGTTTTTGATACCATCGACAGGAACTCCCTCAGTGTTCAATATCAGTAACAATGATCTGTGAGTGTTCGACATCTCTGAAAGGAATCGGTGAGTGTTCGAAATCTGGTCGAGGGATCTGTGATACTTTGATATCAGGGACAGGGATTGGTTAGTTTTCGATATCAGTGACAGGGATCGGGAAGTGTTCGATGTCAGTGACAAATATCTGTGAGAGTTCGATATCACTGACAGGGATACTGTCAGTGTTCGATATCAGTGATAGGGATCTGTCAGAGTTAGATATAAGTGACAGTTCGGTGAGTTTTCGATATCAATGAGAGTGCTCTGTGAGTGCATGATATCAGTGACAGGGATATGTCAGTGTTCGATATCAGTGACATGCATCTGTGAGTGTTCGATATCTGTAATGGATCTGAGAATGTTCGATATTAGTGACAGAGATCTGTGAATCGTCAATACCAGTGGCAGGGATATTAGAGTGTTCGATATCAGTGACAAGTATTTGTGAGTGTTCAATATCACTGACAGGGATACTGTCAGAGTTTGATATCAGTGATAGGGATCTGTCGGAGTTTGATATAAGTGACAGATCGGTGAGAGTTCGATATCAATGAGAGGGCTCTGTGAATGCATGATATCAGTGACAGGGATCTGTCAGTGTTCGATATCAGTGACAGGGATCAGTGAGTGTGCAATATCACTGTCAGGGATTCTGTCTGTGTTTGATATCAGTGACAAGGATCAGTGAGTGTTCGATATCAGTGCCAGGGATCTGTCAATGTTCGATATCAGTGACATGCATCTGTGAGTGATCGATATCTGTAATGGATCGGTGAGTGTTCGATATTATTGACAGAGATCTGTGAATCTTTATTTCCAGTGGCAGGGATATTGGAGTGTTCGATATCAGTGACGGGGATCTTTGACTGTTTGATATCAGTGCTAGGTTTCTGTGAGTGTTAGATATCAGCGACAGGGATCGGTGAGTGTTTGATATCAGTGACAAGGATCTGTGAGTGTTCGATATCATTGACAGGAATCTGTGAGTGTTTGATATCAGTGCTAGGGATCTGTGAGTGATCGATATCAGCAACAGGTGTCTGTCAGTGTATGATATCAGCGACAGTTGTCTGTGAGTGTTTGATACCAGTGACAGGAAGTCAGTTAGTGTTCGATATCAGTGACAAGGATCTGTGAGTGTTCGATATCAGTGACAGGGATCGGTGAGTGTTTGATATCAGTGAAAAGGATCTGTGAGTGTTCGATATCAGTGACGGGGATCTGTGAGTTTTTGATACCATCGACAGGAACTCCCTCAGTGTTCAATATCAGTGACAATGATCTGTGAGTGTTCGACATCTCTGACAGGAATCGGTGAGTGTTCGAAATCTGGTCGAGGGATCTGTGATACTTCGATATCAGGGACAGGGATTGGTTAGTTTTCGATATCAGTGACAGGGATCGGGAAGTGTTCGATGTCAGTGACAAATATCTGTGAGAGTTCGATATCACTGACAGGGATACTGTCCGTGTTCGATATCAGTGATAGGGATCTGTCAGAGTTAGATATAAGTGACAGTTCGGTGAGTTTTCGATATCAATGAGAGTGCTCTGTGAGTGCAGGATATCAGTGACATGCATCTGTGAGTGTTCGATATCTGTAATGGATCTGAGAATGTTCGATATTAGTGACAGAGATCTGTGAATCGTCAATACCAGTGGCAGGGATATTAGAGTGTTCGATATCAGTGACAAGTATCTGTGAGTGTTCAATATCACTGACAGGGATACTGTCAGAGTTTGATATCAGTGATAGGGATCTGTCGGAGTTTGATATAAGTGACAGATCGGTGAGAGTTCGATATCAATGAGAGGGCTCTGTGAATGCATGATATCAGTGACAGGGATCTGTCAGTGTTCGATATCAGTGACAGGGATCAGTGAGTGTGCGATATCACTGTCAGGGATTCTGTCTGTGTTTGATATCAGTGACAAGGATCAGTGAGTGTTCGATATCAGTGCCAGGGATCTGTCAATATTCGATATCAGTGACATGCATCTGTGAGTGATCGATATCTGTAATGGATCGGTGAGTGTTCGATATTATTGACAGATATCTGTGAATCTTTAATTCCAGTGGCAGGGATATTGGAGTGTTCGATATCAGTGACGGGGATCTTTGACTGTTTGATATCAGTGCTAGGTTTCTGCGAGTGTTCGATATCAGCGACAGGGATTGGTGAGTGTTTGATATCAGTGACAAGGATCTGTGAGTGTTCGATATCATTGACAGGAATCTGTGAGTGTTTGATATCAGTGCTAGGGATCTGTGAGTGATCGATATCAGCAACAGGTGTCTGTCAGTGTATGATATCAGCGACAGTTGTCTGTGAGTGTTTGATACCAGTGACAGGAAGTCAGTTAGTGTTCGATATCAGTGACAAGGATCTGTGAGTGTTCGATATCAGTGACAGGGATCGGTGAGTGTTTGATATCAGTGAAAAGGATCTGTGAGTGTTCGATATCAGTGACGGGGATCTGTGAGTTTTTGATACCATCGAGAGGAACTCCCTCAGTGTTCAATATCAGTAACAATGATCTGTGAGTGTTCGACATCTCTGACAGGAATCGGTGAGTGTTCGAAATCTGGTCGAGGGATCTGTGATACTTCGATGTCAGGGACAGGGATTGGTTAGTTTTCGATATCAGTGACAGGGATCGGGAAGTGTTCGATGTCAGTGACAAATATCTGTGAGAGTTCGATATCACTGACAGGGATACTGTCAGTGTTCGATATCAGTGATAGGGATCTGTAAGAGTTAGATATAAGTGACAGTTCGGTGAGTTTTCGATATCAATGAGAGTGTTCTGTGAGTGCATGATATCAGTGACAGGGATATGTCAGTGTTCGATATCAGTGACATGCATCTGTGAGTGTTCGATATCTGTAATGGATCTGAGAATGTTCGATATTAGTGACAGAGATCTGTGAATCGTCAATACCAGTGGCAGGGATATTAGAGTGTTCGATATCACTGACAGGTATCTGTGAATGTTCGACATCAGTGACAGGGACCTGTGAGTGTTCGACTTCAGTGACAGTGATCGGTGAGTGTTCCAACAAGTTAGAGATACCTGTGAGTTTTCGATATCAGTGCCAGTGCCAGATCAGTGTTCAAAATCTGTGAGAGTTTGAAGTGAGTGACAGGGATCTGTGAGTTTTCGATATCTGTAATGGATAGGTGCATGTTCGATATCTGTGACAGGGATCTGTGAGTATTCGATATCAGCAACAGTTGTCTGTGTGTGTTTGATACCAGCGACAGGAACTCTGTCAGTGTTCCATATCAGTAAGAATGATCTGTCAGTGTTCGACATCTCGGACAGTAATCGGTGAGTGTTCGAAATCATGTCGAGGGATCTGTGATGCTTCGATATCACGGACTGGGTTTGGTTAGTTTTCGATATCAGTGACAGGGATCGGAAAGTGTTCGATGTCAGTGAGAAATATCTGTGAGTGTTCGATATCAGTGACAAATATCTGTGAGTGTTTGATATCAGTGACAGGGATCTGTGAGTGTTCGATATCAGTGCCAGGGATCTGTCAATGTTCGATATCAGTGACATGCATCTGTGAGTGTTCAATATCAGTGACGGGGATCTGTGAGTGTTTGATATCAGTGCCAGGGATCTGTGAGTGTTCGATATCAGCGACAGTTGTCTGTGAGTGTTTGATACCAGCGATAGGAAGTCTGTTAGTGTTCGATATCAGTGACAAGGATCTGTGAATGTTCAATATCAGTGACAGGGATCGGTGAGAGTTTGATACCAGCGACAGGGATTCTGTCTGTGTTCGATATCAGTGAGAAGGAACTGTGAGTATTCGATATCAGTGACAGGGATCTGTGAGCGTTGGATATCAGTGACAGGGATCTGTGAGTGTTCGATAACAGTGATCGGGCACTGTCAGAGTTAGATATAAGTGACAGATCGGTGAGTGTGCGATATCAATGCCAGGGACCTGTCAATGTTCGATATCAGTGACATGCATCTGTGAGTGTTCGATAGCTGCAATGGATCGGTGAGTGTTCGATATTAGTGACAGAGATCTGTGAATCTTCAATACCAGTGGCAGGGATATTGGAGTGTTCGATATCAGTGACGGGGATCTGTGAATGTTTGATATCAGTGCTAAGGATCTGTGAGTGTTCGATATCAGCGACAGGTGTCTGTGTGTGTTCGATATCAGCGACAGTTGTCTGTGAGTGTTTGATACTAGCAACAGGAGGTCTGTTAATGTTCGATATCAGTGACAGGGATCTGTGAGTGTTCGATATCAGTGACAGAGATCTGTGCGCTTATTAGATCAGTGACAGGGATCTGTGAGTGTTCGATAACAGTGATCGGGCTCTGTCAGAATTTGATATAAGTGACAGATCTTTGAGTGATCGATATCAGTGAGAATGATCTGTGATTTCTTTATATCACTGACAGGGATCTGTGAGTGTTCGACTTCAGTGACAGTGATCGGTGAGTGTTCCAACAAATTTGAGATACCTGTGAGTTTTTGATATCAGTGCCAGTGCCAGATCAGTGTTCAAAATCTGTGAGAGTTTGAAGTGAGTGACAGGGATCTGTGAGTGTTCGATATCTGTAATGGATAGGTGCATTTTCGATATCTGTGACAGGGATCTGTGAGTATTCGATATCAGCAACAGTTGTCTGTGAGTGTTTGATACCAGCGACAGGATCTCCGTCAGTGTTCCATATTAGTAAGAATGATTTGTGACTGTTCGACATCTCTGACAGGAATCGGTGAGTGTTCGAAATCAGGTCGAGGGATCTGTGATACTTCGATATCAGGGACTGGGTTTGGTTAGTTTTCGATATCAGTGACAGGGATCAGAAAGTGTTCGATGTCAGTGACAAATATCTGTGAGAGTTCGATATCACTGACAGGGATACTGTCAGTTTTCGATATCAGTGAAAGGGATCTGTCAGAGTTAGATATAAGTGACAGTGATCGGTGAGTGTTGGAAATCAGTTAGAGAGACCTGTGAGTGTTTCATGTCAGTGCCAGGGATATTTGTGTGTTCGATATCAGCGACAGGTGTCTGTGAGAATTCAATATCAGCAACAGGTGTCTGTGACTGTTTGATACCAGCGACAGGAAGTCTGTTAGTGTTCGATATCAGTGACAAGGATCTGTGAGTGTTCGATAACAGTGACAGGGATCGGTGAGTTTTTGATATCAGTGACAAGGATCTGTGAGTGTTCGATATCATTGACGGGGATCTGTGAGTGTTTGATATCAGTGCTAGGGATCTGTGAGTGATCGATATCAGCGACAGGTGTCTGTTAGTGTACGATATCAGCGACAGTTGTCTGTGAGTGTTTGATACCAGTGACAGGAAGTCAGTTAGTGTTCGATATCAGTGACAGGGATCGGTGAGTGTTTGATATCAGTGAAAAGGATCTGTGAGTGTTCGATATCAGTGACGGGGATCTGTGAGTTTTTGATACCATCAACAGGAACTCCCTCAGTGTTCAATATCAGTAGCAATGATCTGTGAGTGTTCGACATCTCTGACAGGAATCGGTGAGTGTTCGAAATCAGGTCGAGGGATCTGTGATACTTCGATATCAGGGACTGGGTTTGGTTAGTTTTCGATATCAGTGACAGGGATCAGAAAGTGTTCGATGTCAGTGACAAATATCTGTGAGAGTTCAATATCACTGACAGGGATACTGTCAGTTTTCGATATCAGTGAAAGGTTTCTGTCAGAGTTAGATATAAGTGACAGTGATCGGTGAGTGTTGGAAATCAGGTAGAGAGACCAGTGAGTGTTCGATGTCAGTGCCAGGTATATTTGTGTGTTCGATATCAGCGACAGGTGTGTGTGAGTGTTTGATATCAGCAACAGGTGTCTGTGAGTGTTTGATACCAGCGACAGGAAGTATGTTAGTGTTTGATATCAGTGACAAGGATCTGTGAGTGTTCGATAACAGTGACAGGGATCGGTGAGTGTTCAATATCAGTGACAAGGATCGGTGAGTTTTTGATATCAGTGACAAGGATCTGTGAGTGTTCGATATCATTGACGGGGATCTGTGAGTGTTTGATATCAGTGCCAGGGATCTGTGAGTGTTCGATATCAGCGACAGTTGTCTGTGAGTGTTTGATACCAGCGATAGGAAGTCTGTTAGTGTTCGATATCAGTGACAAGGATCTGTGAATGTTCAATATCAGTGACAGGGATCGGTGAGAGTTTGATACCAGCGACAGGGATTCTGTCTGTGTTCGATATCAGTGAGAAGGAACTGTGAGTATTCGATATCAGTGACAGGGATCTGTGAGCGTTGGATATCAGTGACAGGGATCTGTGAGTGTTCGATAACAGTGATCGGGCACTGTCAGAGTTAGATATAAGTGACAGATCGGTGAGTGTGCGATATCAATGCCAGGGACCTGTCAATGTTCGATATCAGTGACATGCATCTGTGAGTGTTCGATAGCTGTAATGGATCGGTGAGTGTTCGATATTAGTGACAGAGATCTGTGAATCTTCAATACCAGTGGCAGGGATATTAGAGTGTTCGATATCAGTGACGGGGATCTGTGAATGTTTGATATCAGTGCTAAGGATCTGTGAGTGTTCGATATCAGCGACAGGTGTCTGTGTGTGTTCGATATCAGCGACAGTTGTCTGTGAGTGTTTGATACTAGCAACAGGAGGTCTGTTAGTGTTCGATATCAGTGACAGGGATCTGTGAGTGTTCGATATCAGTGACAGAGATCTGTGCGCTTATTAGATCAGTGACAGGGATCTGTGAGTGTTCGATAACAGTGATCGGGCTCTGTCAGAATTTGATATAAGTGACAGATCTTTGAGAGATCGATATCAGTGAGAATGATCTGTGATTTCTTTATATCACTGACAGGGATCTGTGAGTGTTCGACTTCAGTGACAGTGATCGGTGAGTGTTCCAACAAATTTGAGATACCTGTGAGTTTTTGATATCAGTGCCAGTGCCAGATCAGTGTTCAAAATCTGTGAGAGTTTGAAGTGAGTGACAGGGATCTGTGAGTGTTCGATATCTGTAATGGATAGGTGCATGTTCGATATCTGTGACAGGGATCTGTGAGTATTCAATATCAGCAACAGTTGTCTGTGAGTGTTTGATACCAGCGACAGGAACTCCGTCAGTGTTCCATATTAGTAAGAATGATTTGTGAGTGTTCGACATCTCTGACAGGAATCGGTGAGTGTTCGAAATCAGGTCGAGGGATCTGTGATACTTCGATATCAGGGACTGGGTTTGGTTAGTTTTCGATATCAGTGACAGGGATCAGAAAGTGTTCGATGTCAGTGACAAATATCTGTGAGAGTTCGATATCACTGACAGGGATACTGTCAGTTTTCGATATCAGTGAAAGGGATCTGTCAGAGTTAGATATAAGTGACAGTGATCGGTGAGTGTTGGAAATCAGTTAGAGAGACCAGTGAGTGTTCGATATCAGTGCCAGGGGTATTTGTGTGTTCGATATCAGCGACAGGTGTGTGTGAGTATTCAATATCAGCAACAGGTGTCTGTGACTGTTTGATACCAGCGACAGGAAGTCTGTTAGTGTTCGATAACAGTGACAGGGATCGGTGAGTTTTTGATATCAGTGACAAGGATCTGTGAGTGTTCGATATCATTGACGGGGATCTGTGAGTGTTTGATATCAGTGCTAGGGATCTGTGAGTGATCGATATCAGCGACAGGTGTCTGTTAGTGTACGATATCAGCGACAGTTGTCTGTGAGTGTTTGATACCAGTGACAGGAAGTCAGTTAGTGTTCGATATCAGTGACAGGGATCGGTGAGTGTTTGATATCAGTGAAAAGGATCTGTGAGTGTTCGATATCAGTGACGGGGATCTGTGAGTTTTTGATACCATCAACAGGAACTCCCTCAGTGTTCAATATCAGTAGCAATGATCTGTGAGTGTTCGACATCTCTGACAGGAATCGGTGAGTGTTCGAAATCAGGTCGAGGGATCTGTGATACTTCGATATCAGGGACTGGGTTTGGTTAGTTTTCGATATCAGTGACAGGGATCAGAAAGTGTTCGATGTCAGTGACAAATATCTGTGAGAGTTCAATATCACTGACAGGGATACTGTCAGTTTTCGATATCAGTGAAAGGTTTCTGTCAGAGTTAGATATAAGTGACAGTGATCGGTGAGTGTTGGAAATCAGGTAGAGAGACCAGTGAGTGTTCGATGTCAGTGCCAGGTATATTTGTGTGTTCGATATCAGCGACAGGTGTGTGTGAGTGTTTGATATCAGCAACAGGTGTCTGTGAGTGTTTGATACCAGCGACAGGAAGTATGTTAGTGTTTGATATCAGTGACAAGGATCTGTGAGTGTTCGATAACAGTGACAGGGATCGGTGAGTGTTCAATATCAGTGACAAGGATCGGTGAGTTTTTGATATCAGTGACAAGGATCTGTGAGTGTTCGATATCATTGACGGGGATCTGTGAGTGTTTGATATCAGTGCTAGGGATCTGTGAGTGTTCGATATCAGTGACAGGGATCTGTCAATGTTCGATATCAGTGACATGCATCTGTGAGTGTTCGATATCTGTAATGGATCGGTGAGTGTTCGATATTAGTGACAGGGATCTGTGAGCGTTGGAGATCAGTGACAGGGATCTGTGAGTGATCGATAACAGTGATCGGGCTCTGTCAGAATTTGATATAAGTGACAGATCAGTGAGTGTGCAATATCAGTGACAGGGATCGGTGAGATTTTGATATCAGTGACAAGGATCTGTGAGTGTTCGATATCATTGACGGGGATCTGTGAGTGTTTGATTTCAGTGCTAGGGATCTGTGAGTGATCGATATCAGCGACAGGTGTCTGTTAGTGTACGATATCAGCGACAGTTGTCTGTGAGTGTTTGATACCAGTGACAGGAAGTCAGTTAGTGTTCGATATCAGTGACAGGGATCGGTGAGTGTTTGATATCAGTGAAAAGGATCTGTGAGTGTTCGATATCAGTGACGGGGATCTGTGAGTTTTTGATACCATCGACAGGAACTCCCTCAGTGTTCAATATCAGTAACAATGATCTGTGAGTGTTCGACATCTCTGAAAGGAATCGGTGAGTGTTCGAAATCTGGTCGAGGGATCTGTGATACTTTGATATCAGGGCCAGGGATTGGTTAGTTTTCGATATCAGTGACAGGGATCGGGAAGTGTTCGATGTCAGTGACAAATATCTGTGTGAGTTCGATATCACTGACAGGGATACTGTCAGTGTTCGATATCAGTGATAGGGATCTGTCAGAGTTAGATATAAGTGACAGTTCGGTGAGTTTTCGATATCAATGAGAGTGCTCTGTGAGTGCATGATATCAGTGACATGCATCTGTGAGTGTTCGATATCTGTAATGGATCTGAGAATGTTCGATATTAGTGACAGAGATCTGTGAATCGTCAATACCAGTGGCAGGGATATTAGAGTATTCGATATCAGTGACAAGGATCTGAGAGTGTTCGATATCAGTGACAGGGATTTGTGAGTGTTCGATATCAGAGGCAGGGATCTGTCAATGTTCGATATCAGTGACATGCATCTGTGAGTGTTCGATATCTGTAATGGATCGGTGAGTGTTCGATATTAGTGACAGGGATCTGTGAGCGTTGGAGATCAGTGACAGGGATCTGTGAGTGATCGATAACAGTGATCGGGCTCTGTCAGAATTTGATATAAGTGACAGATCGGTGAGTGTGCAATATCAGTGAGAATGATCTGTGAGTACTTGATATCACTGACAGGTATCTGTGAATGTTCGACATCAGTGACTGGGACCTGTGATTGTTCGACTACAGTGACAGTGATCGGTGAGTGTTCCAACAAGTTAGAGATACCTGTGAGTTTTCGATATCAGTGCCAGTGCCAGATCAGTGTTCAAAATCTGTGAGAGTTTGAAGTGAGTGATAGGGATCTGTGAGTGTTCGATATCTGTAATGGATAGGTGCATGTTCGATATCTGTGACAGGGATCTGTGAGTATTCGCTATCAGCAACAGTTGTCTGTGAGTGTTTGATACCAGCGACAGGAACTCCGTCAGTGTTCCATATCAGTAAGAATGATTTGTGAGTGTTCGACAGCTCTGACAGGAATCGGTGAGTGTTCGAAATCAGGTCGACGGATCTGTGATACTTTGATATCAGGGACAGGGATCGGGAAGTGTTCGATGTCAGTGACAAATATCTGTGAGAGTTCGATATCACTGACAGGTATACTATCAGTGTTCGATATCAGTGATAGGGATCTGTCAGAGTTAGATATAAGTGACAGTTCGGTGAGTTTTCGATATCAATGAGAGTGCTCTGTGAGTGCACGATATCAGTGACAGGGATATGTCAGTGTTCGATATCAGTGACATGCATCTGTGAGTGTTTGATATCTGTAATGGATTGAGAATGTTCGATATTAGTGACAGAGATCTGTGAATCGTCATTACCAGTGGCAGGGATATTAGAGTGTTCGATATCAGTGACAAGGATCTGTGATTGTTCGATATCAGTGACAGGGATTTGTGAGTGTTCGATATCAGAGCCAGGGATCTGTCAATGTTCGATATCAGTGACATGCATCTGTGAGTGTTCGATATCTGTAATGGATCGGTGAGTGTTCGATATTAGTGACAGGGATCTGTGAGCGTTGGAGATCAGTGACAGGGATCTGTGAGTGATCGATAACAGTGATCGGGCTCTGTCAGAATTTGATATAAGTGACAGATCGGTGAGTGTGCAATATCAGTGAGAATGATCTGTGAGTACTTGATATCACTGACAGGTATCTGTGAATGTTCGACTTCAGTGACAGTGATCGGTGAGTGTTCCAACAAGTTAGAGATGCCTGTGAGTTTTCGATATCAGTGCCAGTGCCAGATCAGTGTTCAAAATCTGTGAGAGTTTGAAGTGAGTGACAGGGATCTGTGAGTTTTCGATATCTGTAATGGATAGGTGCATGTTCGATATCTGTGACAGGGATCTGTGAGTATTCGATATCAGCAACAGTTGTCTGTGAGTGTTTGATACCAGCGACAGGAACTCCGTCAGTGTTCCATATCAGTAAGAATGATTTGTGAGTGTTCGACATCTCTGACAGGAATCGGTGAGTGTTCGAAATCAGGTCGAGGGATCTGTTATACTTCGATATCAGGGACTGGTTTTGGTTAGTTTTCGATATCAGTGACAGGGATCGGAAAGTGTTCGGTGTCAGTGACAAATATCTGTGAGTTTTCGATATCACTGACAGGGATACTGTCAGTGTTCGATATCAGTGAAAGGGTTCTGTCAGAGTTAGATATAAGTGACAGTGATCGGTGAGTGTTGGAAATCAGGTAGAGAGACCAGTGAGTGTTCGATGTCAGTGCCAGGGATATTTGTGTTTCCGATATCAGCGACAGGTGTCTGTGAGAATTCAATATCAGCAACAGGTGTCTGTGAGAGTTTGATACCAGCGACAGGAAGTCTGTTAGTGTTCGATATCACTGACAACAATCTGTGAGTGTTCGATGTCAGTGAGAAATATCTGTGAGTGTTCGATATCAGTGACAAATATCTGTGAGTGTTTGATATCAGTGACAGGGATCTGTGAGTGTTCGATATCAGTGCCAGGGATCTGTCAATGTTCGATATCAGTGACATGCATCTGTGAGTGTTCAATATCAGTGACGGGGATCTGTGAGTGTTTGATATCAGTGCCAGGGATCTGTGAGTGTTCGATATCAGCGACAGTTGTCTGTGAGTGTTTGATACCAGCGATAGGAAGTCTGTTAGTGTTCGATATCAGTGACAAGGATCTGTGAATGTTCAATATCAGTGACAGGGATCGGTGAGAGTTTGATACCAGCGACAGGGATTCTGTCTGTGTTCGATATCAGTGAGAAGGAACTGTGAGTATTCGATATCAGTGACAGGGATCTGTGAGCGTTGGATATCAGTGACAGGGATCTGTGAGTGTTCGATAACAGTGATCGGGCACTGTCAGAGTTAGATATAAGTGACAGATCGGTGAGTGTGCGATATCAATGCCAGGGACCTGTCAATGTTCGATATCAGTGACATGCATCTGTGAGTGTTCGATAGCTGCAATGGATCGGTGAGTGTTCGATATTATTGACAGAGATCTGTGAATCTTCAATACCAGTGGCAGGGATATTGGAGTGTTCGATATCAGTGACGGGGATCTGTGAATGTTTGATATCAGTGCTAAGGATCTGTGAGTGTTCGATATCAGCGACAGGTGTCTGTGTGTGTTCGATATCAGCGACAGTTGTCTGTGAGTGTTTGATACTAGCAACAGGAGGTCTGTTAATGTTCGATATCAGTGACAGGGATCTGTGAGTGTTCGATATCAGTGACAGAGATCTGTGCGCTTATTAGATCAGTGACAGGGATCTGTGAGTGTTCGATAACAGTGATCGGGCTCTGTCAGAATTTGATATAAGTGACAGATCTTTGAGTGATCGATATCAGTGAGAATGATCTGTGATTTCTTTATATCACTGACAGGGATCTGTGAGTGTTCGACTTCAGTGACAGTGATCGGTGAGTGTTCCAACAAATTTGAGATACCTGTGAGTTTTTGATATCAGTGCCAGTGCCAGATCAGTGTTCAAAATCTGTGAGAGTTTGAAGTGAGTGACAGGGATCTGTGAGTGTTCGATATCTGTAATGGATAGGTGCATTTTCGATATCTGTGACAGGGATCTGTGAGTATTCGATATCAGCAACAGTTGTCTGTGAGTGTTTGATACCAGCGACAGGAACTCCGTCAGTGTTCCATATTAGTAAGAATGATTTGTGACTGTTCGACATCTCTGACAGGAATCGGTGAGTGTTCGAAATCAGGTCGAGGGATCTGTGATACTTCGATATCAGGGACTGGGTTTGGTTAGTTTTCGATATCAGTGACAGGGATCAGAAAGTGTTCGATGTCAGTGACAAATATCTGTGAGAGTTCGATATCACTGACAGGGATACTGTCAGTTTTCGATATCAGTGAAAGGGATCTGTCAGAGTTAGATATAAGTGACAGTGATCGGTGAGTGTTGGAAATCAGTTAGAGAGACCTGTGAGTGTTTCATGTCAGTGCCAGGGATATTTGTGTGTTCGATATCAGCGACAGGTGTCTGTGAGAATTCAATATCAGCAACAGGTGTCTGTGACTGTTTGATACCAGCGACAGGAAGTCTGTTAGTGTTCGATATCAGTGACAAGGATCTGTGAGTGTTCGATATCAGTGACAAGGATCTGTGAGTGTTCGATATCAGTGACAAGGATCTGTGAGTGTTCGATAACAGTGACAGGGATCGGTGAGTTTTTGATATCAGTGACAAGGATCTGTGAGTGTTCGATATCATTGACGGGGATCTGTGAGTGTTTGATATCAGTGCTAGGGATCTGTGAGTGATCGATATCAGCGACAGGTGTCTGTTAGTGTACGATATCAGCGACAGTTGTCTGTGAGTGTTTGATACCAGTGACAGGAAGTCAGTTAGTGTTCGATATCAGTGACAGGGATCGGTGAGTGTTTGATATCAGTGAAAAGGATCTGTGAGTGTTCGATATCAGTGACGGGGATCTGTGAGTTTTTGATACCATCAACAGGAACTCCCTCAGTGTTCAATATCAGTAGCAATGATCTGTGAGTGTTCGACATCTCTGACAGGAATCGGTGAGTGTTCGAAATCAGGTCGAGGGATCTGTGATACTTCGATATCAGGGACTGGGTTTGGTTAGTTTTCGATATCAGTGACAGGGATCAGAAAGTGTTCGATGTCAGTGACAAATATCTGTGAGAGTTCAATATCACTGACAGGGATACTGTCAGTTTTCGATATCAGTGAAAGGTTTCTGTCAGAGTTAGATATAAGTGACAGTGATCGGTGAGTGTTGGAAATCAGGTAGAGAGACCAGTGAGTGTTCGATGTCAGTGCCAGGTATATTTGTGTGTTCGATATCAGCGACAGGTGTGTGTGAGTGTTTGATATCAGCAACAGGTGTCTGTGAGTGTTTGATACCAGCGACAGGAAGTATGTTAGTGTTTGATATCAGTGACAAGGATCTGTGAGTGTTCGATAACAGTGACAGGGATCGGTGAGTGTTCAATATCAGTGACAAGGATCGGTGAGTTTTTGATATCAGTGACAAGGATCTGTGAGTGTTCGATATCATTGACGGGGATCTGTGAGTGTTTGATATCAGTGCCAGGGATCTGTGAGTGTTCGATATCAGCGACAGTTGTCTGTGAGTGTTTGATACCAGCGATAGGAAGTCTGTTAGTGTTCGATATCAGTGACAAGGATCTGTGAATGTTCAATATCAGTGACAGGGATCGGTGAGAGTTTGATACCAGCGACAGGGATTCTGTCTGTGTTCGATATCAGTGAGAAGGAACTGTGAGTATTCGATATCAGTGACAGGGATCTGTGAGCGTTGGATATCAGTGACAGGGATCTGTGAGTGTTCGATAACAGTGATCGGGCACTGTCAGAGTTAGATATAAGTGACAGATCGGTGAGTGTGCGATATCAATGCCAGGGACCTGTCAATGTTCGATATCAGTGACATGCATCTGTGAGTGTTCGATAGCTGTAATGGATCGGTGAGTGTTCGATATTAGTGACAGAGATCTGTGAATCTTCAATACCAGTGGCAGGGATATTAGAGTGTTCGATATCAGTGACGGGGATCTGTGAATGTTTGATATCAGTGCTAAGGATCTGTGAGTGTTCGATATCAGCGACAGGTGTCTGTGTGTGTTCGATATCAGCGACAGTTGTCTGTGAGTGTTTGATACTAGCAACAGGAGGTCTGTTAGTGTTCGATATCAGTGACAGGGATCTGTGAGTGTTCGATATCAGTGACAGAGATCTGTGCGCTTATTAGATCAGTGACAGGGATCTGTGAGTGTTCGATAACAGTGATCGGGCTCTGTCAGAATTTGATATAAGTGACAGATCTTTGAGAGATCGATATCAGTGAGAATGATCTGTGATTTCTTTATATCACTGACAGGGATCTGTGAGTGTTCGACTTCAGTGACAGTGATCGGTGAGTGTTCCAACAAGTTAGAGATACCTGTGAGTTTTCGATATCAGTGCCAGTGCCAGATCAGTGTTCAAAATCTGTGAGAGTTTGAAGTGAGTGACAGGGATCTGTGAGTGTTCGATATCTGTAATGGATAGGTGCATTTTCGATATCTGTGACAGGGATCTGTGAGTATTCAATATCAGCAACAGTTGTCTGTGAGTGTTTGATACCAGCGACAGGAACTCCGTCAGTGTTCCATATTAGTAAGAATGATTTGTGAGTGTTCGACATCTCTGACAGGAATCGGTGAGTGTTCGAAATCAGGTCGAGGGATCTGTGATACTTCGATATCAGGGACTGGGTTTGGTTAGTTTTCGATATCAGTGACAGGGATCAGAAAGTGTTCGATGTCAGTGACAAATATCTGTGAGAGTTCGATATCACTGACAGGGATACTGTCAGTTTTCGATATCAGTGAAAGGGATCTGTCAGAGTTAGATATAAGTGACAGTGATCGGTGAGTGTTGGAAATCAGTTAGAGAGACCAGTGAGTGTTTCATGTCAGTGCCAGGGATATTTGTGTGTTCGATATCAGCGACAGGTGTGTGTGAGTATTCAATATCAGCAACAGGTGTCTGTGACTGTTTGATACCAGCGACAGGAAGTCTGTTAGTGTTCGATAACAGTGACAGGGATCTGTGAGTGTTCGATATCAGTGACAGGGATCTGTGAGTGTTCGATATCAGTGACAGAGATCTGTGCGCATATTAGATCAGTGACAGGGATCTGTGAGTGTTCGATAACAGTGATCGGGCTCTGTCAGAATTTGATATAAGTGACAGATCTTTGAGTGATCGATATCAGTGAGAATGATCTGTGATTTCTTGATATCACTGACAGGGATCTGTGAGTGTTCGACTTCAGTGACTGTGATCGGTGAGTGTTCCAACAAGTTAGAGATACCTGTGAGTTTTCGATATCAGTGCCAGTGCCAGATCAGTGTTCAAAATCTGTGAGAGTTTGAAGTGAGTGACAGGGATCAGTGAGTTTTCGATATCTGTAATGGATAGGTGCATGTTCGATATCTGTGACAGGGATCTGTGAGTATTCGATATCAGCAACAGTTGTCTGTGAGTGTTTGATACCAGCGACAGGAACTCCATCAGTGTTCCATATCAGTAAGAATGATCTGTGAGTGTTCTTCGACATCTCTGACAGGAATCGGTGAGTGTTCGAAATCAGGTCGAGGGATCTGTGATACTTTGATATCAGGGACTGGTTTTGGTTAGTTTTCGATATCGGTGACAGGGATCAGAAACTGTTGGATATCAGTGACAAGTATCTGTGAATGTTCAATATCACTGACAGGGATACTTTCAGAGTTTGATATCAGTGATAGGGATCTGTCAGAGTTTGATATAAGTGACAGATCGGTGAGTGTTCGATATCAGTGACAAGCATCTGTGAGTGTTCGATATCACTGACAGGTATCTGTGAATGTTCGACATCAGTGACAGGGACCTGTGAGTGTTCAACTTCAGTGACAGTGATCGGTGAGTGTTCCAACAAGTTAGAGATACCTGTGAGTTTTCGATATCAGTGCCAGTGCCAGATCAGTGTTCAAAATCTGTGAGAGTTTGAAGTGAGTGACAGGGATCTGTGAGTTTTCGATATCTGTAATGGATAGGTGCATGTTCGATATCTGTGACAGGGATTTGTGAGTATTCAATATCAGCAACAGTTGTCTGTGTGTGTTTGATACCAGCGACAGGAACTCTGTCAGTGTTCCATATCAGTAAGAATGATCTGTCAGTGTTCGACATCTCGGACAGTAATCAGTGAGTGTTCGAAATCATGTCGAGGGATCTGTGATGCTTCGATATCACGGACTGGGTTTGGTTAGTTTTCGATATCAGTGACAGGGATCGGAAAGTGTTCGATATCAGTGAGAAATATCTGTGAGTGTTCGATATCAGTGACAAATATCTGTGAGTGTTTGATATCAGTGACAGGGATCTGTGAGTGTTCGATATCAGTGCCAGGGATCTGTCAATGTTCGATATCAGTGACATGCATCTGTGAGTGTTCAATATCAGTGACGGGGATCTGTGAGTGTTTGATATCAGTGCTAGGGATCTGTGAGTGTTCGATATCAGCCACAGGTGTCTGTCAGTGTTTGATATCAGTGACAGTTGTCTGTGAGTGTTTGATACCAGCGACAGGAAGTCTGTTTGTGTTCGATATCAGTGACAAGGATCTGTGAATGTTCAATATCAGTGACAGAGATCGGTGAGAGTTTGATACCAGCGACAGGGATTCTGTCTGTGTTCGATATCAGTGACAAGGAACTGTGAGTATTCGATATCAGTGACAGGGATCTGTGAGTGTTCGATAACAGTGATCGGGCACTGTCAGAGTTAGATATAAGTGACAGATCGGTGAGTGTGCGATATCAATGCCAGGGATCTGTCAATGTTCGATATCAGTGACATGCATCTGTGAGTGTTCGATATCTGTAATGGATCGGTGAGTGTTCTATATAAGTGACAGTGATCGGTGAGTGTTGGAAATCAGTTCGAGAGACCTGTGAGTGTTCGATGTCAGTGCCAGGGATATTTGTGTGTTCGATATCAACGACAGGTGTCTGTGAGTATTCAATATCAGCAACAGGTGTCTGTGAGTGTTTGATACCAGCGACAGGAAGTCTGTTAGTGTTCGATATCACTGACAAGGATCTGTGAGTGTTCGATAACAGTGACAGGGATCGGTGAGTGTTCTATATCGGTGACAGGGATCAGAAACTGTTGGATATCAGTGACAAGTATCTGTGAATGTTCAATATCACTGACAGGGATACTGTCAGAGTTTGATATCAGTGATAGGGATCTGTCAGAGTTTGATATAAGTGACAGAACGGTGAGTGTTCGAAATCAGGTCGAGGGATCTGTGATACTTCGATATCAGGGACTGGTTTTGGTTAGTTTTCGATATCGGTGACAGGGATCAGAAACTGTTGGATATCAGTGACAAGTATCTGTGAATGTTCAATATCACTGACAGGGATACTGTCAGAGTTTGATATCAGTGATAGGGATCTGTCAGAGTTTGATATAAGTGACAGATCGGTGAGTGTTCGATATCAATGAGAGGGCTCTGTGAATGCATGATATCAGTGACAGGGATCTGTCAGTGTTCGATATCAGTGACAAGCATCTGTGAGTTTTCGATATCAGTGACAGGGATCAGTGAGTGTTTGATATCAGTGCCAGGGATCTGTCAATGTTCGATATCAGTGACATACATCTGTGAGTGATCGATATTTGTAATGGATCGGTGAGTTTTCGATATTATTGACAGAGATCTGTGAATCTTCAATTCCAGTGGCAGGGATATTAGAGTGTTCGATATCAGTGACGGGGATCTTTGAGTGTTTGATATCAGTGCTAGGGATCTGTGAGTGTTCGATATCAGCAACAGGGATCGGTGAGTGTTTGATACCAGCGACAGGAAGTCTGTTAGTGTTCGATATCAGTGACAAGGATCTGTGAGTGTTCGATATCAGTGACAGGGATCGGTGACTATTGGATATCACGACAGGGATTC